>NC_056732.1:902041374-902153874 GCF_019279795.1 Protopterus annectens
TCCTAATCACCCTGGAGAATATTAGGGTGCAACCTAACACTGCCATACTGGTTGACTTCAACTACCCATGCATTAACTGGGAAAGCTACTCATGTACCAATGCACTTGCCCAACATTTCCTGGAATTCAGTAATTCCAATGGCTTGGACCAGCTTGTTCTTACCCCCACTACAGGTTGCAACATCCCTTGACCTGGTCATTACTAACATGGGGGACTGTTGCTGTATACCAATAATCAGCTCCACCTGGGATAGATCTGACCTCAACTAATAACCTTGGAAACTCACATCCATCCCACCCACCCCCCTGCAAAGGTAACCACCATGAAAAACCTTTCTAAAGGTAACTTTGGTCTCCTACAAACACAGCTTGCTAACATCACAGCACCCATGCAAATGGATAATAGTTGCATAACCACTGATTCATGCACAATTGCAATGTATGAACACATACACAAATGCATGGATTCCACCATACCCAATAGAACCAAGACGTTCCCTTCCAAAAAAAGGAAGCCAATCTGGTGGTCCCCTGCCATAAACAAACTCTACAACAGGAGGAAGAAACTGATGCAGAATAAGGTGAAGTTCCAGGAATGGAAAAACTCTTTTACCAGCATCAACAAAAAGCTGAGATTCCTCATCAAATCCTCCAATGGTAGCTATGAAAACAGAATTGTAGCAGATAGTAAAGACAACTACAAGGCCTTCTTTAGCTATGTAAAGAATCTCCCCGGCAATTCCCAGATTTGCTCTGAGCTACTGCAAAATGGCATTTTCTATACTGAGCCAACAGATATTGCCAATATACTGGCTGATAGATTCAGTGCCAACTTTACCCCTCTCCCCCCGCTGAAGGACCAATCACAATACCATTAAATTGCCAGGCACCCAATGTTACTGCTGCTCAGGTTAAAACAGCACTGTCCAAGGCCAAGAATACAGCATCTATGGGACCTGACAATATTTCTGGCTGTGTTCTACATAAACTACAGAGTAAACTGGCACCTCATTTGTGTGCCTTGTTCAATCACAGCCTCATGTCCCTACCGAATGGTGCGCTGCTACATTTATCCCTCCCCACAAGGGAGGAGCAACTACAGACCCTAGGAACTATTTCCCCATTAGCCAGATGAGTGTGTTATGCAAAGCTATGGAACACAGCAACATGGACCTAATAAGCAGGGATAGAGGAAATCTCCAGTCTCTGGATCCCACACAGTTTAGTTTTGTGAAGGGTAGGTCCTGGCTGCTCATCCTGGTTGACTTCTTTGAGTCAGTCGCCAGAGCTGTGGATGAAGGAAAGATGTTTCATACAGCCTACCTGGATCTGGCCAAGGCCTTTGATACCATTCCCCACTCAAGAATCATGGAAAAACACACTAAGATAGACATCAACCCCCATATCACTAGGTGGGCTGCAAACTGGCTGACAGAACCCACAATGTGAAAGTAGCTGACTCCAAGTCAGACTGCTGACCAGTCATGAGTGGAGTCCCACAGGGTTTGGTCCTGTGTCCTCTCCTGTTTGGTATCTACTTCTCTGAAGTCCAGGGCAACACAAAGCAACTATGGCTGACAAATTTTGCAGATGAACGCAAGTTGGGAGCTATTATTAACTCCACAAGTGATGTTGACATCCTACAGAAAGACCTCAATGAGTCCAATGACTGGTGTCAGATCTATGGCCTTAAGCTCAATAACAAAAAATGTGTCATCGTCCCCTTCATCCCCTGAACACAGAAGGTGTTATAAGAGATTAGGGAACACAGGTTGACAGCAACCTCTCCCTTGACCACCGCAATGCCACTGTGGTCAGAAAGCCCTTCTATGAGGCACATCTCTTTACTAAGGCTTTTGGATCCATTGTCTCCTTCTACTCTTCCCTCATTAGGCCAATCATCATATACAATGCCCCATTTGGAATGTACCTCACTAGACACCCGCAACAACTGGAGTGGTCACAAAAGTACCTCACAAAGAGGATCCTAGGCCTTAAACACTTGTCCTATATGGACAGACTCCAAAAACTCCAACTATGCTCTGCCTCATACTGCCTACATAGAGGTGATCTCTGCTTGACTTACAAAGCTATGTCTGACCTAGCTCTGTTAGAAATACTACATCTAGAGAAATCTCAATCCATCCACACCACACACTCCACAGACGTCAACCTCATTACCACAATCAACACAACATGCTGGAAGGACAGGCTCATAACCCAGAGAGTGCCCATGCTATGGAATACAATTGCCATACATGTCAAGCAGAACACCTCACAGGCGCTGTTCAAGAGAAATCTTGATGAGTGGATTGGAAATAGAAAATCCACCCCGAGGATTACTCCAGTGACTCTACTCGACACAGACACTGTGAGCTGAGGTTGGGTGGCATGATGGCAGGGTAATCATATGAGCTAGGGATCTAAAGGCACCAGGACCATTAACCTAGTACACACCTATGAACCTATATATATATATATATATATATATATATATATATATATATATATATATATATATATATATATATATATATATACATACACACACATATATATAGATATATACATATATGTGCTCAGAACATATATTTATTTATTTATTTTATTTTACATTTTGTTGTTATCCGGGAGAGTCCGGCTGGATACATGTCCATTTTCAGCGGAGGCCCGGGGAGAAAAGCTCCAAGTACATAACAGACATATGAACATTGTTAATGCAAAAAAAGGAAGATAGTTGAGTTCTAAATACAATATAAAGATACATCACATAGTGGAGTTGTATCTCAGAATCATACCTCTCATACTCTTAATGCAACAAATCTGTCCAAAGGCTGTCAGAATGGGGTGGGGGGTAATGGGCTCAAACTAGGGACCTCTTTTAAATATTGCCCTTATAAATGTAGAAAGTTGCACAGTTTATTTCAGCATACATATTCTGGCGGCTATAAGGTCTGAAAATGAAATGTATGTCATTTACTGACATAAATCCCCATATCATCACAGTGATTTACCAGAGAAATGAGACTAATCTGTAAAACACACCAGAAATATGAGCAATAAACCTGGACATCCTGAAACAATCCAGCCAGTTGAGAGGTATGCTCAGATCCCTTTACTGCAATGAATCTGGACCAAGGCTGGCAAAGTGGTGGGTGGAAGCCATGAAAATGGGGCCATATCTGAAATAGTGGCATAGATAAGCTGACACAGTTGCTGCAGCAACACCCTCCTGTCTGTTGCAACGTATATTCACTGAAATAGCACAAGTAATTGAAATAACAAATCCGCTATGGGGTATTAGACATATATTTGCAAATATATCAGGCTTCACAGGGATGTAACAACACTGAAAAACAGACACCAGTGTAAAAGTGCATACCCACAACCAATTTCACCTCAGTCACAGTCACATACCAGTAAGTAGAATGAACAGAAGCGTTTATGGACTGAGTGAAGAAATACATCATTGCATGCCACTGACACACTGCTCCTACATATGCTGGCTCAATTCACAGTGTAGTCTGAATCCTGACCATAGTACAGGACATGTCTAAGTCTGCCCATACAAACACATACAGCCAATAGACCAGCAGAAACTGGGCCAGCATGCACAGTCAGATAAAAGGAGCCATAACACTTACATCTACCTCCCTCCATACACAGCCCAAATAGCATGTACACATGATATGTCTATACAATCCTGACAGTCTGTCAACAATAGCCAGACATACACAGACCTCTCAAATGTACAGTTCACCTCATAATGTACAGGGTCAGGACTCATATCTATGGCCTCTTCCCTGTAACATGTCTGTGGGTCTACGACATCACTGGTATGGTAGCGGGAAAGAAGCCAAGAAATAATGATACTAAATACTTCTGAGCCTCATAGTGCAAGACATCGGGACAAAGCCTGACATCATTTGGGGACAGAGGCACACACACAGGTGTAGATTGGACATATTGTTGTCATAAATTGAGACAGTTCTTGATGTAACAGGGTTTGTTGTAACATATCCTTTATGAGGAATATGAAGTCAGTAATACCAACAGATGTTAGTATTTACTGAATGTATTCCCCAGAGTCCCTGACTGATTTTCCAAGAACAACAACTGTCTGGGGAACAGACAAAACATAACAGGCAAACATGTGGCCAGTCTGTGGACAACATGTCAGTGGAGAGGTATGTCAGAGACATATCACTGTCAGACATGAAGTCACTCAGTAAATGCATGTCCACACAAACCCTGTCAATCTATCAACCCACCATGTGTATAACAGCACTGATGACATAGAATCTGTTCACATTTCTGCAAATATGTCTCCCATGTTGTTGGGTTGCCTCCAAATGTCCTGTCCTGTGAAGTATTTCCACCTACTGTCTGTGAATCTGTAGACCACCATCTCTGTAATGTCCCTCACACAGGTCTATAATGCCCTCTCAAAGGCAACACGTGGAGGTCTCCATAGTTCTGATACCCTTTCTAGCTGCATCCTACATGAACACAGGCATGGCTTTTCAGACCAATTCAGCAGTGTAGTCTACCACAGCCTGAGTAATGGTGTCATCCCATCTGCACAGAGGGCAGACAAAGTAGATAGCAAACAGGTTATACATTAGGATGAATGTTCTAAAGGATAGAAGTCTGAAACTGAAATGTGTGCCATGTACTACATGACAGCAGTCCTCAATGACATGGCCAAAAAAAACTGTACTCTACACTTAATATAATAATATCATATTAATATCCAGTAGAAGATACATCAAAACATACAACTAAACACTAAGAACAAGATAGTATAGTACTCAGAGTCCCAGATTTCCATGCAGGGGTGCATGGTTCGAGTACCGAATTTTACAAGGAAAGCAATGTTAAAAGTACTAATTCAATAATAAAATATAAGTAAAATTTTGGGGGGCAACCAATGTACTGTAGCTGGTGTAACATGCAAGTGTGACTGCATATAGCATGTGATACCACCCATGTATACACAAGTGTCCCATACAGTATAGTCACATCCCTTGCTACTGTAAAGCCAGCACAAAGAAGCATGTTCTGTCAAGGAAATCAAATACACTTACTAAATAATGCCATTACTGTGCTACTTTATAAGACTGGAATGTGAGCAATGGTTACCAGGGCTGAGCTATGTATAGCAGGTTTAAGCATTGCTGAAACGTGAATACAGTTAGCTCAACTAAGTAGATTTGGCACTGGTAAGCATCGTTAAGCAAAGCCTACATGGGTTAAGTGCATACTGATTTCACAGTATGTTAGCACCACTTACCATTGTGCAAACCCACGCAAACCCACTTACAATTGCTTAAAAGTGCTTTAATCACTCTGTTTCCATCATCCTCTGTTCTGCTCAGCAATAAAATAAACAGCCCTTGGAAGTCTTGAACCCAGGACTCCCTATACCACAGCAACAGCAATTTACCACTAAGCCTTTTGAGGTACAGAAATGCCTGATGCTTTTTCAAACATACCATGCATTACAGCCACTTTACAATAGTGAAGAAACACTGTGCAATCAGGAGTGATTGGTATCTACAACTATATGTATGAAAATAAATATATACATGTATAGAGAGAAAGGCAGATGTGTATGGTGATACACACACACACACACACACACACACACACACATATATATATATATATATATATATATATATATATATATATATATACACAATAATATGTAGATATATTACCAATAAATACTGAGGTGTGTGTGTGTGTATACATATATATATATATATATATATATATATATATGTATATATATATATATATATATATATATATATATATATATATATATATATATATATATATATGCATACATGTCTGCAAATGCCCATACAAACATATGCTGCTGATAGACCACCCATAAATTGGGTAGCATTTTACAGCTGGATACAAAAGAGACCCATGCCACTGACGTCTGCCCCACCAGTCCAAATAATACATAAACAGTACGCTTTTACAAAAACATGATAGGCCATACACAACGGTCAAACATACAACGATCTCTTAGCAAATAAACTAACATGACTGAAGATGGTAAAGAGAAAAACAACCAGCCAGTAATTCACACAAGTTTATTATACTCTGATGTTTTCACTAAAGCCTTCAAGGAATATAACATTACACAAAATACTTGCCTTAAATACAAGAAGCAATTAACACTTATAATGACATATTTAAATACAGAGCCTCCAATTGCACTCCTCATTTAACCCCTAGGGGATATAGTATCACATTTAAAAATATAAATCGATTCTGTAAGTAACAATTGTTTTTTATGATGTTTGATCAAGCTGAGAAACAGACTTTTTCAAAAACAATACCTTGCAATCCACTACTTCCCCTGTGGTGAGATTTATAAAGATGCACAGCTATAGAACTGTCTTCTTTCTTATCAGTAATATCTCTCACATGTTCTAACAGCCTAGTTTTGAAACACTTCTTACTCTCCACCACATAAAATATGTTACAAGGGCATCTAAGAGCATTCTCTACACACCGACCTCTAGAATGTACAGAGTTCCACATGTTATGCAGCCTTTGACCTCAGCAGGAATGGCAGTGCTAAATAATGATAGACCATACCTGTCAACCTCTTACTGCATGACATCTGGACAAAGCTGGACATAGTTGGGGGACATAGGCCCAAAAACATGGCCATACTTCAAATATTGCTGTTATACACTGAGAAAGTTGCTGGTGTTCAGGGTTTGTTGAAACATATCTTTTCTGAGGGATATGATGGCAGAAACATAAATGGATGTCAGGATTTACTGATTGCAATCACCAGAGTATGCTACTGATTTGCCAAGGACAACACCTCTCTGGGGAACAGACCAAACACAACAGGCAAACCTCTGCCCATTATGTGGATAGCCCTACAGTTGAGAGCTATGCAGACACACAACTTTTTCACACTGAAACCCATGCAGAGGTAGTATGTTCAGACAAATCCTGTTAAACTATGAGTATTCAAACTATATAACAGCAATACTCACATTCTGCCCCTAAGTCTTGAACCTTCTCCACCATTTAGTTGGCTTGTCTCCACAAGTCTTGTTTTAAAAGGTATTAGCTCACACCTCCAGGATGTCTTCCTCACAGGTAAGGGAAAGGGCGAATGCCCACATGGAGTACTCAATTATAGGAGTGTGTTGCCATGACATTGGCTGTTGGAATAACTACACAGCTCCTCTGCATGCAATTAGCAACTGGGGAGCACAAATTGGTGCACAGGCCATCACATGGTCATGAGCATTACCTACAAAAGTCAAGCTGCCATCTATTCAAACCACCTCTGTCATAGACAGCGATACAATTAAAAACAGAAGAACTGAATACAGAAAAAGAATTTCACCAAATCCACTTAAAAAAGGTATGTGAAACAAGTAAGCATGCAATTGAATGCAGTAGGTGGTCTGTAATAATGGAAAATAGGAGTTTGAAAGAATATGTCTCAACAAGACTTGCTGTACTGATGTACTGCTGAACAGTAGCAATGGTCATAGCTGTCTGCAGTGACCAGATCACAGCTCCGGCCCCTGACTTAACCCAGGAAGGGACAGCTGACATTTGCCAACTACTGCAGTATCTGTCAAACACCACTAACTGTGCCACTGCTAGGCCAGATACCGGGATGTTGTACATATCCATATGTTACCTGTGAATATAACTATGATACACATTTTGTCTTGTAAATATAAGAGACCTATACAGAGCATGTGCATAGTAAAGTATTGTTTCAGAAGTCTGTGTGTTGAAATGCATGTGATATAGTGAGTTCATACCATTCAACTGTACAGTCTTATAGGCACATGTGTGCCTGATATCTGCAGTCACTAATACATAGAGTTGTGTTATGTTAGGCAAACCATTGTCAAGTCTGTTAACAATGATAGTGTGACATAATAGCCTAGATATGAATGTGGGACATCCTCCAGGATAGCACTGTGATAGCAAAGCCTACTGTGCAATCAACTTACTTATCTATGTATGTAAATACGTTGTGCATGTTCTTCTTGTGTGTAATATCAGTTTCAGTGCAAACAGACATAAATGTTTACAGGTACTGTTTGTTGCATTGCCATGACAATGATAAGGGTAGTAGAATAGGTTTGATTATCAGGTTGTAATCGAAGAAGTGTGCAACTGTTTTATGACCCTCTGTACATGCCTACCATATAAAAATGAGACCACAGAAAATCTTTTCAAAATGTTTCCCACCTTGAATGTGACCCATAACCTGTACAATTCTATTGACAAACAAATCTTTTAGGGGAGAAAATATAAAACATAAAAAGTGTAATATAAACTGGTTGCATACATGTGCACAGACATAAACCACTACTTGGTTGATGCACCTCTTGCAGTAATCACAGCATTCTCTTTTTGGTTACACACATGCATTCAATTAACAAGACTCTGATTAACTCTAAATAATGTCCAACTGTCCTAGTAGGATTTATTTGACATTTACCCAGTTGCCTGCTACAGTAAAATACATGCCTGCCAGAGAGCTTTCAAAACATCAAAGGGATCTCATTGTGGAAAGGTGTCAGTCAGGAGAAGAGTAGAAAAAGTGTCCACAACATTGGATATACCATGGAATAAAATGTAGACAGTCATCAGACAGTGGAGAAGATATGGGACAACAGTGACACTGCAAACACCTGAAAGTCCATCCCAAATGGATGACATAACAAGATGACAACTGACCATGGAGCCTGTCAGTGGACCTACAGCAACACTGAATGAGCTGCAGGAATGCTTGCCAAGTATTGAGTGTGTACCACATGTGACAACAATCTTCTGTTTTCCCTATATGTCTGCCCTATGGGGTAGGGTTGCTAGATGGAAGCCTTTTCTTACACAGAAAAGCATCCAGGGCTGGACAAACATTGCCAAACAGTACATCAAGTCTCCAAAAAGCATGTTGGACAATGTGCCATGGTCTGATGACAGGAAGGTTGAACCTTTGGCCCACAATCCCAAGAAGTATGTTTGGCCCAAAACAACACTTTGCATCACCAAAAGAACACTATCCCCCTGGTGAAGCATGGTGGTGGCAGTATTGTGTTGTCGAGTTGGATTTCAAAAGCTGGAACTGGGCCTCTACTCAAGATGGAGGGAATTATGAACATTTCCAAATACCAACCATTTTTGTCTCCCAATCTTCAGCCATCTGCTAGAAAGCTGAAGATGAGAGATTTTATCTGTCACTATGACAATGACCCCAAGCATATATCCAAATTGACAAAGGAATGGCTTCACCAGATGAAAATTACAGTTTGGGAATGTGCCAGCCAGTTGCCAGACCTACATCAAATAGAAAATCTGTGGGTTGCATGAATAGAGCTGTGCACAAGAGATGCCCTGACAAATGAACATATTTAAAGTGCTGTTACAAGGAAGACTGGGCAACTATTACCAAGTAAAGATGTGCCATGATGATAGACTCTGACCTAAGATGACTGAATGCTGTCATTATCTCAACAGGTGCTTCCATAAAGTATCTATTTAAGGGTGTGCACACTCATGCAACCAGCTTATTGTACTGATTTAAATTTGCATATGTTTTCCCACAACAGATTGTTATGTGTTCAGTGGAATTGTACATGTTATAGGTCACATTAAAGATGGGAATTGTTTTGAAATGAGTCATTGTGGTGTCAAGTTACAATAGCATAAAGACCAGGTATTATAACCGGAGTGTGTACACTTATATATCCATTGTAACTGTATGGACTCAGCAATACATGACCTGTAAATCCTAACTCCACCAAGGTAGAGTAATCCCCTTTGGTGGACAGCAGTAATACACAAGCCACATAATAGGTTGCTATATTGCTGTACAGGGCCACATAGGTGCAGACAACAACTTGGAACCATGTCTACCTCTATCTGAACAAGCATGTAAGGTCACAGGTGACTCCCTGTAATGCTAATTATGAGTACAAATCACACATATCCACACTGCCAAGGCCACACACAAGGGTGTCTTCACATATGGTGTCTGTCTCAGAGGTAACAACACAATTCACCCTGTACTGGTGTTAAATCACACCTCATACACACATGCCATGGCTATAGGCAACCTGCATCAGACAGGTTAGGTGTGAACATCACTCCCCTGTTCGCCATCCCTAGAGGGAGATATGCATATCAACTGCACCCCTCCACTCATCAGTGGTGAGCAGTTACATATTGCCTACTGAAAGGCAACAACAGTAAGTCTTTGTGGGGTCTGATAACATCCCTGTCTGCATCCTACATGAACTCAGGCATGTGCTCACAGTTCCATCCCACACTGTAGTTATACACAGCCTCGGCAACATCCACACCCCATCCACATGGAAGATGGCCACTGTCATCCCTCTACACAGAAATGAATGGGGAATAGAGGTTTATGCAATTAACTGTCCATTACTGGGGGAATATGACACATCAGGGCCAGGAGGGCAATGCAAGCTAATATTGTGCTGATTGATTACAGGGGTGTGGTGTAGTTGTAAATGCTGGCAACAAATATCCACTGTTGATGTGCAATATCTGTCCAAACTGTTGACAACTGTATGAAGTGCTGTGATGTGTTACACTGTTAATGTCTTCCAGTCAGGGTGCATCACCCCCAAAATCCACCCTACAGTTCAGCAGAAACATCTGAAATAATTGACACCATTGTCAACCATTATGAAGTCATGTTTGGCCATACTCAGAAGCATCTGCAAGAGCTGACCACCATGTGGAATGACATAGTCCACAACGTAAATGATGTTGGCCTTGCATACAAGAACCTATGAGCAGGTCCAGCATCATGCTACTGACCTCATACATAATGCCCAGTGAACATCTGCTGCTATAGCCAGAGAAGTGACAGCCACAGGTGGGGGCCCAGTCATGCAGGCCCCACTGACACCCACCGAACAGCTCCTCGCCAACCTTGGTGCACCTACCCCAAGCACACAACATATTGCTGAATCCAGCATTGTGGATGTGGGTGTCCCCCACACAATGGACGAAGAGCATGCAAGTAAGGCCCTAGTGCACATTAGCAGAGTACTTTAGCTTACATACTTGTATCTGTAGTGTATCTACATGTATATGTCAGATAAGACAGTAGTTGTGGATGGAGTTTGGAAATGCACATAAGTACTCATCTATTGTGATGGGCAGCATATTTCATAGTATTTGGAGTTGTACTATTAATGTACAGAAATACTGCTTCCCCCTTGTACCAAGGCCACATGTGAGTCTGCTGACAGTACCTCTCTCCCACACCTATTTAGCTTCCTCTGGTCTACAAGTGGGAAAGCAGCCTGTAGCTGGTGTGTATGTAATTGTTTTGTTGTGCTTTGCCAATACGCACCTAGCCATATTGCTTGATGTCCATGTTCACTTGTGGTGGTGTTAACTGTAGTGCATCACAGTAGTCACCAATGGGGCCTATCTGAAGGGTGATGTAGCATTCCTGCAGCATATCTCGCAACCTGTCAGTGCAAGACATCTGGACGGAGAACAACAAAGTGGGGGTTCAAATGGGCTACAGTAGGGACATGTATGACACATTAATCATATACAGTGGATACCACAGTGTACACACCCCTGTCAAGAGAGACCACAATATTACATTCCACACCTTTTCCAACCTGTAATGTGACTGTAACATGAACAATTAACTTGTAAAACCCAACAATATGTTAAGCCACCAAATATGGGGTATACAAATCTTACAATACGCTAGATACATATGTGTGCACACCCTCCAAATAACACTTTGTAAGAGCAGCTTGTGATGTATTGACAGCATTCACTCTGCTTGGGTACACACCTGCCATCAAGTACAGGGACTCAATGTAACAACGAATAAGGGTCCACTGTCAGAGCAGTGTATTCATGACATTTGCTCAGTTGCCTGTACCAGAAGCAACCATGGCTTGCACACATCTTACAAAACATCATAGGGATCTCACATTTGAAAGGTATCAGTCAGGAGTAGGGTACAACAACATTAACACAGCATTGCATGTACCATGGAACACAGTGGAGACAGTCATCAAATGGTAGATTAAAAATGGGACAGCAGTGCTGTTGAAAAGAACCAGATGTCCTTCCAAAACAGATGGAAGGACATGTTAAGAACTGGTCAGGAAGGCTGCCAGGGGACATGCAGCAACACTGAGGGACTTGCAGGACTCTCTGGCAAGTACTGGTTGTGTAGTAAATGAGGCAACACTCACCTGGATTCTGCATAACTCTGGCCTATGTGGAAGGGTCAGAAGATAAAAGCATTTACTCACACCAAATACCACGCAGGGCTGTGTACAAGTAGAAAAACATAAAACCATGTCTCCCAAAGGCATTTTTTGAAATGTGTAATGGTGTAATGAGACATGGTTCAAACAGACAGCCACGAGCCCTAAAGCTACATGTGGTGCACAATCAACACCTCGCTTCACCTGAAGACCACCATCCACATGTTGAAGCTCACTGTTGGCAGTGCCTGCTTTATGGTTGCTGTTCATTCGCTGGAACTAGGCCTGTAGGCATTGTGGAAGGAATTATGAACAGTTTAAATAACACTTACATGGGGGTCAAAGCCATCAGGCGTCTGCAAGACAGCTGAGGATGGGGAGGAGTTCCAGCTTCCAGCACAACAATGACTTGAAGCATACATCCAAAACTACCTAAGAATGGCCCCACCTGAATACAATCAAGAGAATACATTGGGCCCAGACTTAACACCAATAGTAACCCCCCAGTGTGGCCTCTGACGTCTGTGCACATGAGCTGCCCTTGCCAGCTGACAGGGAAGACTGTCGAAATAATGCCAAGTCAAGATGTGCCATGCTGATATGCCCCTCCCCAGGAAGAGTGACTGCTGTAGTTCACTTAGGTGTTTCAAAAAAGCATTGGTCTAAGGGTGTCCACACCTATGCATCCACTGTATTGTACACATCTCACGCAGTATATTTCACAGCTAACTGAGTTGTTTCTTTCTCAATTAGACTGCGCAGGTCATATGTCACATTGAAGGTGGGTAATGTTTTTGAGTGCAGTATTGTGGTCTCATTTTATATGATACAAGAGCCTGCCATGTTAACAGGGGTGTGTACATTTATCATAGGCATATTAAACTTAGAAGGTTGTTGATGTAACAGTATTTGTTTGAGTACAAATTCACTGCTGGTGATGAGGTCTGCAAATCAAATGTATGTCATTAATTAGTGACATCAATCCTCATATGATCCCAGTTATGTGTCAGACAAACACATAGGGGTTGTGAGGAACAGAGAAAACATATGTGCCATGCATCTTCACATTCTTCAATGATTTTTACAGTTATGAGGTATGGTCTACAGTAGTTGCCACTGTGCTATACAGGTGAACAGCAATAATGTGTACATGGCTGCAGTGTGTGCTAGGGGAATGGTTGTCACCTACTAACAGTACTCATGCATCTCAGAGATGCATATTGTTAGCAACAAGGATTGAGAATGGCTGCAATGCACGATGATGAGGGCTGTGTGTCATGCATGTCACCTTTTGGGTAATGTGAGGTCTGTGTAATACCTTTATGCCACCTCACCTGTAAGTGTCTGTGTGCATGTCTGTGTGTGTGTGTGTGTGTGTGTGTGTGTGTGTGTGTGTGTGTGTGTGTGTGTGTGTGTGTGCATGGCAGCCAACCATAATGTACAGGTATTCATTTACATTTATTGTCTTCCCCTTGCAGGTTGCAATGGGGGTCAGGGTCCCTCCCGCTTGGCAACTGATGTCAGTGTCTCAGAAGACTCTGACAATGATGACAGCCATAGTGAGGCACAGGTGGGGATGTCAGCAGCTGAATCTCTGCCATTGGCTGGCATCCCACTGTTGTCCACCCCATCCCCACACACAGTCGGAATGCCCACGCATGCCCCATTACCAGTGGCCATAGATGATGAACAGTTGGTGGGTGGTGACATGTGACAGACATGTGTGGTGACTATGGCAAGGTTGTCTGTAAACACAAGCCATAACCAGATAACAGGTGAGGTCCCACACAGGCAGACAGGCAGGGGTGCTCAAAGGGGGACTGCTGCCCATCATGCCCCTGTCACAAGTGCAACAGAAAGTATCACCAGATATATATTTCAGACCATCTTGGAGGCACAGGCACGTAGTGAACATAACACAAGACAGCTTCTCAGGGTCATGAATGCCACTCTTCCTGCCATGCGTAACAACCTCCATGATTGTGCTGATGCCCCCTGTTATTATGCTGAGGTCATGGATAGATTGTTGGATGAGATGGTGGGAATCCTCAACCGTGGAATGCCAATCCTTGAATGTGGAATGTCTGTGATAGAGCATGAGGTGGGAGTTGTACATCGGCCACATGGATGTAGGACAGCAGCACAAACAACTGAGGTTCCACAAGGTTATGCACCTTCTCGCTCCCATAGTGGCAGTACCAGAATCATGAATGCAAGGGGGTCGCTGTCCATGCCACAATGCAACAGGTCATGGGCTCATGGTCCTGGTCAGTTCCAACAGGGATGCGGATCCAGCAGACAGCAGTCACCATCAGGGAGTAGTACGGCATCTGGCCTTTTGCCTGGTCATGCCAATAGGTCCCCTGGCAAGCCCAGTTCCCATGTCTGTGACCGGAGATGGTGAATGTCCACACCCTGCCATGTACAGTCCACAGCTGTCCAACATAGCCCTGTGTAGGGCAGCCACATGACGTGACTGTGTGCATCCATACACACACACACATCACCATCACAGCCAAGTCACTTCCAGACTTACACACACCACCTCTACATGCCCCATTTAATGAACAACCCCCAAACGCACACACACATACACATACACACACATTATGTTAACCAAATGGCCCAGCCTAGGCCTCTGGCAAACCCACACCACACCATGTGCATATGATGATACTTGTGCCATATCTCTGTCATCCATAACATCGATGCAGGGACATGCTAATATAGGTCTGATGCACAGGGTGAATTTAGTAGAGTTTAGCAATGTAATGCTGTGTAAAGTGTTGTCATCCAGCATGTTTAATGGTTACACATCAGAATGTGTAGCTGTCCAGCCATGATGCATTATCGTTGTTATTAATGCTGACAGAATGTGGCCTCCATAATGTATTCTGCTTGTCTTCTATGTGTCTGTGTGTCAGCAGGATGTGACCCTGCAGACATTATCTACAAGCAGTATGGTAGTGTGGTAACACATTGAGTGTGAAATATCCAGGGTACAGCTGTACACAATTAACAGGTCTGTATAACAGTTTTGCATGTGCCATGTAGCTTATAGGGCTGAGGGATGTATAAAGGTAAATGTATGGTGGCTGACATCAGCAGCTCTTGTACAGTGGACAATGGTAAGTGTAGTGGGTGGAACACACCTCAGATTTGTAAATCCCACACACCCAGAGGATATTATGTTGACCCAACACACAGAGAATACTGCTCTCTCACACACACACACACACACACACACACACACACACACACACACACACACACACACACACACACACACATGATCATAATTGCCAATGGTGAGTTTGAAATCTCTACACATCTAATTAGTGGTAGTGCAGTATTATCCAGTTATCACAGGTGGCACACAGCTCATAGAGTGCTGAGTTTCCAAAGTACATGTATAGCGAGTAACATCACGTGCCCTTGAAAAGTATGGCAGTGGGTGGTGTAGTGGGTGTGACAGGTCTCATACTAATGTCATGCATGCATTTACACAGTCCCAAACACTGCTATACACGACAATGCACACACACAGATTTGCCAGCACTGTGATTAAGAGCCCTGTCTCTTTAGCTGCTCATTCCATACTATTGCATAGCTATTGCACAAAGCACAGGGCTTATAAGTCTGCGAGTGTGTAGAGATACCTCTACAGTCGATGTAAAAAGCAGCCCTTGTACAGTGGAATGTAGAACGTGCACTGGTAGTACGATGGCCTACAATTGTAATACTTGGCTACCCAATGGATATATTCTTTGTTCAAACACACACACTGAGGATACTAGTCTCGCGAGTGCACACACACACACACACACACACACACACACACACACACACACACACACACACACACACACACACTCTCTCTCTCTCTCTCTCTCTCTCACACACATTTGCCAGGACTGAGATTCATAGAATCATGTGTTCATAGGTGTGTACCAGGCTACTAGGCATGGAGCCATGACAAGCCTAGCTCATGGGAGTACCCTGGCATCATGCAACCTGACATTTTTTCCAGTGCATCTATCAACCATTGCCACTTGAGTGATGGCCACAGTGACAGTTAAATTCCCCATCCACTCATCCAGATTTCTCTTGAAGAGGGCTAGTGTGGTGCTCTAACATGTATGCAGCATATATTGCATTGCATGTCCACTCACAGGGTTATGTACCTGTCTCCTGGCATGTTCTGTTGATTATGGTAATGAGGTTGTGGTATCCATCACATGTGGTGCATACAGATCAGAGTTTCACTAGATATGGCATTCCTAACACAGCTAGCCACACATGGCATTGTCTGTCAAGCATGGATTGCCTGTAAGTAGCCAACATGTGGCCAAGAATACTTGGCAGTATTGCACTCTCCCCATATGGGACAGTTGTTTGTAGGCTAGGGTCCTATTTCTGAGGTACACTTGCAGCCTCCATAGTTGTTGCAGGTGTCTAGTGAGCTACATGGCAAATTGACCATTGTACCTGCTGGTTGGCCTAATGAAGAGAGAGTATAGGGAGTCATTGACCTCTCCCTTACTGGATGACACACCTTTATTTATGAGTTGTGCCACATAGAAGTTATTTTTGTCCACCGTAGCTATGTAGTGACCATAAGAGAGATCACTGTCAGCCTGTGTTCCTAGGCCTCTTAAAAGTACTTCTGTGTCCATTGGACTACTAGAATGTTTTAATTAATGGTAAACACATTGATTCCATATGGGATTGCAACACATTTCTTTCCATTCAGCCTAAGGCCAGTGTTCTGACAACAGTCAGATGTCTCAGTGGGGCCTTTATGCAGGATTTCGACATGATATGGGGATGTATACATAGCATCCACCTTGCAATTGTCTGCCAACATTGTCAGCCAGGGCCCCTTTGTGTTGTTCTGGATGACAGAGGCATACATGACAAACATAAGGGGACCCCTGACCAGACCTTGTGGTACTCCACTCATGACTAGTTGGCAGTCTGACATGGAGTCTGCTACCTTCACACTGTGGGTTTCATTCATGAATCCATTTACAACCCATCAGGGTTTTACTGACTTTGTGCACTGAAGAAGGCTAATACAGCCGAAACTGGTTTGCTTGCTTTTTCTGGAGCACTTTTGTGCCTTACTGAGGGTTGCTTGAAAATGTGTATTTAATAAATTTATATTTTTTGGCAACATCCCCTTGGTGCCAGCCATATTTTTTATATTCGACATAGGGGTTGATGCCTAGATGGCTGTGTTTGTCTATGATTCCTAAGTGGGGAATGGTATCATAGGATTAGAAGATCCTCCTATCTTGTTTTTCTGTCTGTAATGTTACATAGTTGTTTCACATGGCACACAGCATATAGGGCTAAAGAGTGTCCATAACTACCACTACAGTGGTTGACAACAGTGGGCTCTGTACACTGGACATCTGGATGTGAACTGGGTGTGAACATTTTGCAAAACACCCCCCAATAGGTATGGTACACAAGAAAATACATACCCCCACACCAGTATTGTGATTAGAACTCCTACCTATCTAATCTGCATCTACTATAGTGTTATGCAGTTATCAGATGCACCACAGAGCTTATACAATTTCACCCACTCCAAATGTACTTCTAAGGTGAATGACATCAACAGGACTACTAAATATGGGTGAGGGGAGGTGTAAAGGGGGGCACACAACTCAAAATGATATAACCCACACAATATATGATTCTCACACAAACACACATACAACCATTTACCAGTACTCACATTAGAGTTCTTGTCTATCTAGTTATTTCTACTATAGTGTTATACATCTATGAGAAGCGTCACAGAGCTTATACAATTTTGCCTAGTCCAGAGGTACTCATAAGATGAATGACATCAACAGGACTACTAAATTAGGGTGAGGGGAGATAAAGGGTGGTACACAACTCAAAATGGTATAACCCACACAGTATATGATTCTCACACACACACACACACACACACACACACACACACACACACACACACACACACACACACACACACACACACACACACACACACAGTTGCCAGCACTGGGATTGGAACTCCTGCCTATCTAGTTATTTCTAGTATAGTGTTACGCACTTATCAGATGCACCATGGAGCATATACAATTTCACCTATTCCAATGTTAAGTCTAAGGTGAATGACATCAACAGGACTACTAAATTGGGGTGAGGAGATGTCTAAAGGGTGGTACACAACTCAAAATGGTATAACATACACAGTGTGTGATGCTCATACACACATGCACACTTATCAGTATTGAGATTAGAACCTCTGTCTGTCTAGTTATTTGTACTATAGTGTTACACAGTTACTGCATGTGCTACAGAGCTTAGTGGGCTAATAACTGGACAAAGGTGCTGATAACTACACAGCTGAAGTGGCAGAAAGTCTGCCTTCAGTTTTTCCCTTACATCTTGCTAGTTCTTTCTGTCTTGCACTTCAAATATCATAATAACTTTGCATTCAACAGGTTGTTGTATCAATAAGTTTAGCACACCTCGGAGCCATCAGCAGTACTCGTTCCTTACAGAATTAGCCTCAGTACTTAGTAGGTATGACCACCCCTCCTGGTATGAATGAATTGTAGTTTTCTGTGCTTTTGGCCATTAACCTGCTGCACCTGTCCATTCTGAGGCACTGTTACAACTGCCTCATGTACTCAGACAATCCTCTCCTCTAAATTCCAAACACTCAGACCTGTGAGAGTTACCCCTATATCACCAAATGTGGAAATATGCACTCTCCAGTGAAGACTGCACTAGCTGGTCAAGAGGATATGGTCAACACCTGCACCACACCATGTGGAACACATAGCTCGACACAACACCCACTATGACAGCCCTGACATACACTGAAAAAACATATGACAGTAAGGCACTATATACAGCCTACCTTGATTTGGCCAATGCTTTTGGTACCTTTCCTCAGTCAGGAATTATTAATAAACCCACAAAACTAGGCATCAACTCCTATATCAGTGGGTGGGTTGCAAATTGGTTCACAGAACACAGAGTGTGACAGTGGCAAAATCCAAGTCAGTCTGGCAAGCAGTCACAAGTGGAATCCCACAGGGATCAGTACTCGGTAGTTTCCTGTCCAGCATCAACTTCTCAGGAGTCCAGCCAAACACAGAAGAACTATGGCTGCCACGTTCACAGAGGACTGCAAGCCTGGAGCTATCATTAACTTCACATGTGATGCAGACATCCTACAGAAAGACCTCACTGAGACCAATGTGTGGTGTGGAAACCATGGCCAGAAGCTTAACACCACAAAATGCATCATCATCCTCTTTGGTAAAACACTCAGCTCCAAGTACGTACCACATCGATGAGAGCCCAATGAACACTGTAGACATTATAAGAGATCTGGGGACACAGGTTGACAGCAACTTCAAAGTCCTTATATGTGGCACATTACATTACCAAATGTTTTTCATCCAGGAAGACAGAGGTAATGATCTCTGTCTACTGTTCCCTCATTAGACCACTTATCAGGTATTCTGGCCCATTTGCCATGTACCACAGTAGACACCTGCAAGAGTTGTAGGTGCCACAGAAGCACCTCACAAAGAGGTTCCTAGGCATTAATCACACATCCTACTATCCAGCTATTCTCTGTGTCATATCACCTAGTTAGAGGCTATCTGTGCTTGACTTACAAAGCCATGTCTGTCCCAGCTGTTTTAGACATGCTACATATAAAGACATTCCAGTCTCTCCACGCCACACACTGCAGAGGCTTCTACCTCATTACTACAATTGCCACAACATGCTGGTTGGACAGGTCCCTCACCAAGAGACTTCACATGCCCTGGAATACACTTCCCATACATGTCATGTAGAGCACCTAGGTGACCCTGTTTCAGAGAAATCTTGATGAGTGGATGGGTAATAGACAGTTCACCCCCAGGATCACTGGAGTGGCTCTACTTGATACAGGCACTGGGAAGTAACATTAGGAACCACAATAGCAGGGCCATTCTATGGGCTATAGGCTTGTAGAGCCTCCTGGGCCATTAGCGTTCTACACACTTATGAACCTATAAGGGGAATTACATCAGCAGGACTTGTAAAGTAAGGCAGTGTGTGTTAAACTTATCAAAATACTTTGTCCTATAAACAGACACACTTATACAAACACACACACACACACACACACACACACACACACACACACACACACACACACACACACACACACACACACACACACAGACACACACACACACACACACACACACACACACACACACACACACACACACACACACACACACACACACACACACACACACACACACACACACACACACTTTACAGAAGTGAGAGTAGAACCCCTACCTAACTAGTTATTTGTACCTTAGTGTTACACAATTATCGCATATGTCACAGAGCTTATGGGGCTGAAGCCTAATGAAAGGGACTTCTAAGATGACTGATATCTGCAGGACTGATAAAGTGGGAAAAGGGAAGTGTACTGGGTTTAAATAGATCCAAAAACTTTAACTTGTAAACACACACACACTGTTTGACATTTGATAAGACTGAGATTAGACATCCTACCTAATTAGTTATTTGTACTATAGTGTTATACAGTTATCTCATGTGCCACATAGCTTATAAGACAAATAAACACTAATTTAAGCACCGCCACCTTATTTTCTTTACTCAGCAACACTGATCTGGCACCTTGGCAGTTCACCTTTAAGGATCAAAGTGTAACAATTTCAACTGTTTTTTATATTAAAACAGACAGCCTATTAACAGGAACAAAAAAGAAACGGCTGCGGGTAAAACCAAGGTGCAAAAAATAAGTAAAAATATAAACACAATGCACCAAGGTAACACACAATAACGTTTAATGAAAACAAAAAGTAAAAGACAGAGGTGAGTGCTTTCGCAACAATAGTTGCTTCATCAGACAAAGATCAAGTGAATAGCACTGCTTAAATAGGTAAAAAAACAATTATCTCATGAATTAATGATGTCATACACCAAAAGTTATTTAAAGAGACAGTTACAACATGAGCATAGTAATGGTATGAATAAGATATAAAATGCTGAATAAATACTGCATAAAATACATTTGCATATGCATAAAATGTAATATAATAAAAGTAAGAATAAAAATAAAAATGAACAATAAAAACCGTCAATGTTTAAGGCGTCTAGCTTTCAAGAATGGAATCAAAGAGGTGGTACCATTGAGGCCTGGGTATCTTTCTGCATTATGTTTCAGTATCCATTTCTGTTCATGGCTCTATGTAACATTTTCTATATTTCCACCTCTCAGATTTCTATATATGTGTTGCAAGACAAAGAATTTGAAGAATGAGAAGAATCTGTGCACATAACATGATTAGCAAGTGCATTTGTTTGCTTATTATTCCTAATGTCATGGATATGTTCTAAAATTCTGTCTTTAAAAAGCCTATTAGTTTTGCCAACGTAGAAGGCAGGACATTGCTGGCATAAACAAAAGTAAATGACATCAGTAGTCTTGCAATCTGAATAAGTGTTGGAATGTAGTTTAAAATGTCTGGTTGGATGAATATATGTTTTTACTGTAGATATATGGGCATGCACTACATGATCTACATGGAAAAGTGCCGTGACGGGTGGAAATGCATGTAGTGTTGCATGGTTCACTGTTGCAAAGATACTGTTTAAGTGACCTATTGTTCCTAAAGCTAAAGCATTGAGTATTGGCAATTGTGGCATTAAGGTTAGGAACCTCTTGTAACAGATGCCAATGTCTCCTAATAACATCAGTGTATTGGTTAATGTTACTAGCAAATTGGAATACAACTCTAAAATCATTACTAGTCGGTATTACATTGTTATCAGAAAATCAGTTTTGTAGATGATGTCTTCATGTTATGGAAAGGTAATGGTTCGGACTTTACCTCATTTTTACAATACCTACACACCACCACTGATTTTTTGAGATTTTCTCACCAGATCTCTGCCACTGACATCAACTTTCTTGATGTACACATTACTAGGTCTAGTTTAAATCAGTTAAATAGTACTATTTATTTTAAACCGACCAGAAAGAATACACTTTTACATAAATCCAGCATGCACCCTAGACATATACCTAAGAATGTACTTAAAGGCCAAGTCTTTAGGACCTTAAGACTACATGATAAAGATGAGGATGCAGAGATGGCACTTAACAGTTTAAAATCTGATTTTCTGAAAAGAGGTTACCATGATACTGACATTGATAAGACTATTTCCAATGCTTGGCAAATGAGACATACCAGATGTAGACCATACTTTCAATCTACTAGGAATGATTCTGCTGATAACAATGTCATTCCGACTAGTAATGATTTTAGAGTTGTGTTCCAATTTGCTAGTAACATTAACCAATACACTGATGTTATTTGGAGACATTGGCATCTGTTACAAGAGGTTCCTAACCTTAATGCCACAATTGCCAGTACTCCACGCTTTAGCTTTAGGAACAACAGGTCACTTAAACAGTATCTTTGCAACAGTGAACCACACAACACTACATGCATTTCCACCCGTCACGGCACTTTTCCATGTAGATCATGTAGTGCATGCCCATATATCTACAGTAAAAACATATATATTCATCCAACCAGGCATTTTAAACTACATTCCAACACTTATTCAGATTGCAAGACTACTGACGTCATTTACTTTTGTTTTTGCCAGCAATGTCCTGCCTTCTACATTGGCAAAACTAATAGGCTTTTTAAAGGCAGAATTTTAGAACATATCCATGACATTAGGAATAATAAGCAAACAAATGCACTTGCTAATCATGTTATGTGCACAGATTCTTTTCATTCCTTCAAATTCTTTGTCTTGCAACACATATATAGAAATCTGAGAGGTGGAGATATAGAAAATGTTACAGAGAGCCATGAACAGAAATGGATACTGAAACTTAATGCAGAAAGATACCCAGGCCTCAATGGTACCACCTCTTTGATTCCATTCTTGAAAGCTAGACGACTTAAACATTGACGTTTTTTATTGTTCATTTTTATTTTTATTGTTACTTTTATTATATTACATTTTATGCATATGCAAATGTATTTTATGCAGTATTTATTCAGCATTTTATATTCATACCATTACTATGCTCATGTCGTAACTGTCGCTTTAAATAACTTTTGGTGTATGTCATCATTAATTCATGAGATAATTGTTTTTTTACCTATTTAAGCAGTGCTATTCACTTGATCTTTGTCTGATGAAGCAACTATTGTTGCGAAAGAACTTACCTCTGTCTTTTACTTTTTGTTTTCATTAAACGTTATTGTGTGTTACCTTGGTGCATTGTGTTTATATTTTTAGCCTATTAACAGGATCCAATAATACAATCAACCAATTTAAACATCAGTCAATACACACAGTTCCTATTCCTGATTTAAACCTGTTGTAGGGCCTAACATTGATTTGCCATTGGGGACATTTCCTTGTGCCAATTGCAGTATATGCACCAGAGTTTGAAATTCTATCTGGTTCATTGATTAATGGGAAATTATTTAATTCTAGGTACTATTTTAACTGCAGGTCAACAGGAGTTGTATATATTCTGGGATGCAGTTGTCCTAACATAAGCTGGTATATAGGGCAAACTAAATGGATGGTTAGAATTCGGGTTCTTTAAAACCTTAGGGATGTGAGGAACCATAATAATTTTAGTCCTATAGCCAATCACTTCTATGAAATGCATGGTGGTTCTGATCGTGATTTATTTTTCTGTGTACTTGCTAAACCCTTTTTAACTAGAGTGGGCGATTATATTAGGAAATTGCTTGAGTTGGAAATCAGGATGATATTCAAATTTCAAACGTTGTTACCTTTAGGTTTAAATCAAAATGACAATTCCAGCAAAGCTAGAACCTCCACTGAGTGACCTCCCAAACCTCTTGTATCAGAGGCACATGGGATATATGCAAATGACCCTTATGAACATCAGGTGTTTCAGCTAATTGGCGATTCTGAATGCCCATGACTTGATTTGTCATTTTAATTGAAAATGACAGGCCAATAAAACCAAACCCCACTAGCTGTGGATATGCAAATTTTGGCCTTGTTATGACCTCGTCAGTGCAGCATAAGCAGAGTGTTTGACCTATCATAATCTTTCAGCTGTTCCTGTTAGGGGTCACCACAGATCATCTGTTTCCATTTCTTCCTGTCCTCTGCATCTTGTTCTGTCACACGAACCACCTGCATGTCATCTTTCACCACATCCATAAACCTTATCTTAGGCCTTCCTGTTTTCCTCTTAGCTGGTAGCTTTATCCTTAGCATCTTTTCCTAATATACTCAGCATCCCTCCTCAGCACATGTCCAAACCAATGTAATCTTGTCTTTCTGGCTTTGTCTCCATACCTTCCAACCTGGGCTGACCCTCTAATATACTTATTCCTAATCCTGTCCACCCTCATCACACCCAGTGCAAATCTTAACATCTTTAACTCTGCCAGATCTCACTCTAACTCCTGCCTTTTTGTCAGTGCCACTGTCTTGACTAACCATAAGAAACACAGGGCTGTTATACCCAGCTGATGCCCATTATCATTAGGGTCACTGCAAAAATATCCCAAACAACAAACTAAAACAATAAGCGAGAAGGTCATTGAAAAAACAATCAGTAAAAACAAAACAGAAACTCCAGCAAAGCTAGAACCTCCACTGAGTGACCTCCAAAACCTCTTGTATCAGAGGCACATGGGATATATGCAAATGACCCTTATGAACATCAGGTGTTTCAGCTAATTGGTGATTCTGAATGCCCGTGACTTGTTTCCTCATTTTAGTGGACAATTTCAGGCCAATAAAGCCAAACCCCACTAGCTGTTGATATGCATATTTTAGCCTTGTTATGACCTCATCACTTATTGCTTTAGTTTGTTGTTTGGGATATTTTTGCAGTGACCCTAATGATGATGGACATCAGCTGGGTATAACAGACCTGCGTTTCTTATGCTTAGTCAAACACCCTGCTTGTACTGTGCTGATGAGGTCATAGCAAGGCCAAAATATGCCTATCCACAGCTAGTGGGGTTTGGCATTATTGGCCTGAAATTGTCCATTAAAATTACTAAACAAGTCATGGGCATTCAGAATCACAAATTAGTTGAAACACCTGATGTTTATAAGGGTCATTTGCATATATCCATTGTGCCTCTGATACAAAAGGTTTGGAAGGCCACTCAGTGGAGGTTCTAGCTTAGCTGGAGTTTTCATTTTGTTTTTACTAATTGTTTTTTCAGTGACCTTCTTGCTTATTGTTTTAGTTTGTTGTTTGGGATATTTTTGCAGCAACCCTAATGATAATGGACATCAGCTGGGTATAACAGCCCTGTGTTTCTTATTCTTAGTCAGACACTCTGCTTGTGCTGTGCTGATGAGGTCATAACAAGGCCGAAATATGAATATCCACAGCTAGTGGGGTTTGGCTTTATTGGCCTGAAATTGTCCATTAAAATTACTAAACAAGTCATGGGCATTCAGAATCACAAATTAGTTGAAACACCTGATGTTTATAAGGGTCATTTGCATATATCCATTGTGCCTCTGATACAAAAGGTTTGGAAGGCCACTCCGTGGAGGTTCTAGCTTAGCTGGAGTTTTCATTTTGTTTTTACTAATTGTTTTATCAGTGACCTTCTTGCTTATTGTTTTAGGTTTAAATCCGGAACTAGGTAATTAAATGTGTAAGTGCTTAGGTTCTTTATATAAATTATACATGGATAGTCTGTTTGATAATTTTGAATCTGAATAAATTGTTTTGATATAAAATATTCAATATAATATGTTTATGAAATGATAATTTATATGTTTTTGGAGAGTTATAGGAATTGTGTGTATTAATTGATGTTTAAATTGGTTGTTTGTATTAATGGATCCTGTTAATAGGCTGTTAGTTTTAATATAAAAAAAACAGCTGAAATTGTTACACTTTGATCCTTGAAGGCGAACTGCTGAGGTGCTAGATCAGTGTTGCTAAATAAAGAAAATAAGGTGCTGGTGCTTAAATTTGTGTTTCTTTTTTTTGTGTTTTTGGTGTGTTTAACTTATAAGGCTAAGGAGTGACAAAAGGGACTTCTAAGGTGAGTAATAGCTGCAGGACTGCTAAAGTGAGAAAGGGGAAGTGTACTGGGTTTGAATGGACCCAAAAGTTTTAACTTGTAAACACACACAGCTTTTGACATTTGCCAGGACTGAGATTAGAACTCCTACCTAACTAGTTATTTGTACTATAGCATTACACAGTTATTGTTTGCACCACAGAGCTTATGGGGCTGAGGCCTGATGAAAGGGACTTCTAAGGTGACTGATATCTGCAGTATTGCTAAAGTAGGGAAAGGGGAAGTGTGCTGGGTTTCAATGGACTCAAAAGCTTCAACTTGTAAACACACACACTTACTTTGATATTTGCCATAACTGAGATTAAAACTCCTACCTAACTAGTTATTTATACTATGGTGTTACACCATTATAACACATGCCACAGAACTTATAGGACTGAGGTCTGACATAAGGTACTTCTGTGGTGACAGACATCTTCAGGACTGCTAATGTAGGGCAATGTGAAGTGCACTGGGTGGGGAAGGCATGTTCATTCCTAGATCCTCCTGACATTTCTCTAAGTGTATGAGCATGCCCAGTGTGACCTTCAATAGTACACGTGGGACTCCATTCAAGGAATTGTTGTACTCCAGTCCAGTCTGTTTTGTACTACAGCCATACCTCTCAACCTGTTGATGCAGGATAACTGGAAACAGCCTATCAAAATGGGGAAAAATGGGCCATAAAGTGATTGTGACTATTTCTCTTAGCAATGTATGGGTTGCTAGGGTTACAGGGCTTGTTTCACCAGACATCTGACATATATGCTGTTTGACAGTTTGTTTCAATACCTCGTGACATACCTCCTCAAATCATCACAGTGATTTACCAGAGGAATACAGGGTGGATGATGCACACACCAAAATTATGGGCCAAATGCTATGCATTCTTGCTCAATCCAGCCTGCTGAGAGGCGTGCCTACAAGCAATTGACTGCTGAAGCTGTGGAAACAGTCCAGCACCTTGGTGATATATTACAATGGTGGAATCTCTGTGGATTTCTGTTCTGGCCTGGTCTGATTTCCAGTCCACAGTTGGGTAATATTAGTCAGACAGGATCAGGGTGACAGGCAGACTCCAGACAGATTTTTAGAGGATAAGATATAGGGGGTGTCCTAGGTCAGATATGTTTGCCTATAGCTACCAGTGCTTTGCATAGGGGTTTGCTCAAAGGTTGACTGCACTTGGAGGGTCTTGTGTGTGTCAAACTGTTTGACTAGCCTTGAGGTGTGTGTTTGGCTGACATACATGTATATCATACCTAATTATGCTTGGATGGCCACATTTTGGGGTCAGGATGTTGCATAGGATGAGTGATCAGGGAAGAGTGTGTTACTCTCCACGGCTGTGGGCCAGGGTTCTGTGGGTGCAGACATATCACCATCTTCCAGGGTTAGGACTACCTGCAATGAGTGCATTTCCATGTTTACACTCCTAGCCCTGCCTGTCAACTGTACAGAGTATCATAGAATGTCCACATTCATGACTCATATACCTTGTTGGTTATGCAAATTAGTGTGGTTTTCAAGGAAAAGTCTTTTGAAAGTCACTCAGGATTGAAGTCAGATACTACTGACATGTGAATTTGCAGTTTCTGACTTCATACCCATCAGACATTCCTTTCTACTACAATTATTCATTCAACTTTATTACATTATTAGAGCAGTATTTCAAAGGTGTCCTTCTCTTTGTAGCTTTTTCACCCCATTATTCATGGCTTTCGCCAGATTTCTGCCTCTCTGACACTGGCAGGTTTTCTTCTAGGAGTTAGCAGCATGGCCTTTCTTTGCCTTTTTTAGACTATGTTATGTTGGTGTTATGGACCCCATGACACTCCCTAACAGGGCACTGTGGGTGAGGCATGGGCATTTTCCACAGGCATATAGGCCAGGTGAGACAGATGCAGGCCATCTGTAGCAAGGCAGTGCATTCTAATATCTTCCCAGGCTGACAGCAGTGGACAACCCTGAGATGGCACCAGTAAGTTGACTGTGGGTGTTACTGATAACTGCTTTCTGTGTGTGTGTTGAACCATCACTCTAGTTGATAGCTGGATGCTGCTTAAGTCTAGGAACATTTTAATGCATTTCTATGGGACTATGGAGGAGTGACACATCTGTATAAAATACACATTTAAAGAGACTGTGCTGATATTTGCTTAACATTTTGGTCCCATTTAGCATAGTGGTGTACCCTATCTTTCAGACTACAGGCATCACAGTATCGACCACAGTTCAGATTGTTCTGGCATAGAAATTTGTAGTTTCAGACTTCTTACATTTCAAAGCCATACTGCCATTGCTAGACCTGCTGTGATATCACTGTGTAAATGTCTGAGGGTGGGGATTTCATTTTGCCATGTGGGTGCTTTGCCAGGCATTTCTGCATGGTTTTATACAGCTGATCTGCTGGGTGAGGCTGAGGTTGGGTATGGGACCTCCCACTTTTACATCCATGCATGTGACCTATGACTTCCCCATTTATTTGCCTCACCACATATACTGCATTGGTATTTGTCAATTAGGGTGGTACTGCATGGTGTGGGTAAGCCAGTACTGGGAATACACTTCCTGCTATCCCATAGAACTGTCAGTTGTCTGCTGCTATCCCGGTAAACCACTACATTCCCTTGTATGCTTGAATCAGTACCATAGATATGCTATCAGAACATTCCACTCCATTCATTAATTTTGTTAAGGGGACTGACTTACTTTGTGCCTGAGGCTGTTCTGGGGATGGTGCTTGAGGGCTAACTATGTTGGATGCACACAGTACACTGCCTATACATGGCAGAGTATTGGTGGTGTATTGTTTTGCATACATTTTACTGTGTGCGTGAGTCAGAGAGCGAGAGAGAGAGAGATCAGTCCCTTGGGTTCTACAGTGTCAGTGTATGTGCTATGTGTTGCCTCTTTGCCAAAGCCAGGGCATACTGGGCATGTCTCTGTCTGCCTAAAGGGGCAGGCTCAGGATGTTCCTCCTCCGAGTCTCTCTGTGCCTGTGGAGACCTTGGCAATGGTGGGGGGGCTGTGTGGCCCTTCCCCATTTTGTTCCTGTTGCAGCTGTTTCCACAGGATCATATTGTGTATCATGGCACATACAGTGAACATGTGCACACATGTGGCTGGGGTGTACTGGAAGGCTCCACCAGATATGTCAAGGCAGTGGAACCATGACTTGAGCATCCCAAACACGCACTCTATAATGATCCTAGTTTGTGCATGTGCCTCGTTATGGCATTCTTGAGTGTGTGTGTGTGCATTCCTGATGGGTGTCATCATTCATGGCTCCAGTGCATAGCCAGCATCTCTGAACAGCTGGCCATATGGGATGTCCTCACTGGCAAATACCCAGTACAGCTGTGAAGAATGCCAGATGAGGGAGTTGTGATAGCTTCCAAGGGTGCCAGCAAATATGTTCATGATAATTCCCTGGGCATCACACACAACCTGGCAGTTGATGGAGTGGAGCCACTTGTGGTTTAGGTAGACCCTACCCTGGTCACTGGGTGGTGCTTTGATGTGGATGTGCGTGCAGTCTATGACACCCAGTACCTCTTGGTATTCTGATACATGGTGGAAGAGACGGTTTGCCTTCATATGTGCGTGATGCACATGGGCGATTCAGTTAGGTATATTCTGACACTTAGAAAAAAATTGTGATTCAGTATAAATCCCCTCATTTGCATACACCACTGCCTTACTCCTGAGTTACTACACTTACTGAGACTTTCCCCTTAGCAACCACTATTCCCTGTTATTGTTTTCATTCTGAATGCCATTGACTATAATGGCAAATGCAGATTTCTCTTTATTTTTGGCATGATCTTATTTGTACGGCACTGCCCTATGCTTAAACGGCTGAGATTGGCCAAAAAAATAAATAAATAAAAGTTTTATTTTAAAAAATTTTAACTATTTTTCATGCCAATGGCCATATATTTGTCCATTGGCATGTCTAATAAATGGAATACATGTTTTATTTGAGGCTGTCATGCATACGTTTTCTTATTTGCTGAAATGTATTCAGCTAGTAACTGAATACATTCCTGCAGGTTACACTATTCCTGCAAGAACACCTGCCTGCTTGCCGAATCACTAATTCACCTCATTTGCATGGTTTTCACCTGCAAATGAGGTAATTAGCATAAGGCAGTGGTGTTCATGCAGGAATAGTGTAGGAGCGCTCGTGCACGTCCCTGGAGACGTTTGCTGAATCGCTCGGTGGATATATTATGTGCAGCAGCTCCTGCACTATTCCTGCACATTGTGCAGGGCTTAATGAATCCTGGGGAATGTTCTGAAAACTTTTATAGAAGACTTACAAGAAGCAGTAAGCAAAGTAGATGCTCAAAGTCCAGAAGAAAATGAAAAGGAATATTGCCTGATTTAACAGAGATGGATAGAAATATTAAGAGAGATGAAAGACACATTACAGAAAGTAAATAATACCCAAAATATTAAAAGACTGGTAAAGAAGATGAACACAATAATTTGGCTATTGAGAGAAATTCATGTGATATAATACAAATAAATAGCATGAATTAATGTGCAGCCAAACTACTAACAGACAAATTGTACCACAAAAATGTAGAGTAATGAAGGAAAGGAAGGAAACTAATGAAGCATCAAACAGAGACAAATATAAGGCAATTAACACAAGAAGTATTAGACACAGAAAAAGGAAAACATCAACAAATGTTATTAGAAAGATAGATGTGGTAAAAGCAATGCAGAATATCAATACAGACCAAGATTTATTATATACTAAGAACCAGGGCAGGCAGCAAAAAACAGGCTAAAACAAATGTCAAACAATCCACTTTATTACTAAGTTTGCGCATCCCTTGCTTAACCTAGACATGGGACTTCATCAGATTAAAATTGAATAACAAGGCAGGATGACTATTTAAAGTTTAAAAACACTAATCACAGAGCACATATAGTGCATATTAAGCAATCCACAATACAACACTTGAATAATTCATGAAAGTCATTAGCATAAAATGGTATTGAAATGTGTAGTGTTAAAAACACAAATAAAGATAATAATTCCAAAAATTGGTCAAAATGAAACTTCAAAAGACTGAAACACCTAAGAATTATGTTTCAAATATTAAAAGATCTCATTTTTAAAGTACATTTAAAAGAAAGATTGTCATTCAGCTTTTATGGTTGGCTGACATTTAATCAAATTTGCCAGCTTAACTCTTTGTAGTCTAAGATATTTTCAATGTCACCACCTCTAGGGTTTAAAAATACTCTGTCTTTAATGGTAGAAAAAATGTATTAAAATTGTCACAAACCACTGAGTGTCTGTATAAAGCATTAGAGGTTTTCCTATTTTTTAATGTCTCTTATGAGTTCACAAATTCTCTCCTAGATTCAGCAAGCAGCCATGCAGGAATAACTTATTCCTGCATGGCAGGGACTGTTGCTGTGCAATACGGCAACACGCCATGCATATGGATGAAAGCACACTGCCATGCTGTAAAACTGGCATGGTTCTGTGTGCGAGCATAGGGGGTGTGTTTGAGAGCAGAGCTCTCACAATACACATGCACCCTGCACTCCAGAATTGGCATTCGGCAATTTAAAATGAGCAAGAATGCTCATAATACCCCCAATCCGTCAGGGTAAGAAATCTGGACAAAGTCATAAGGGACTTGTCTCTACCAAGCCATGAAGCTGATAGAATAACAGGTTTAGCATAAGCATGTAGCACATACCTCCCAACCCTTCAGAGTAAGGAATCTGGTCAAAGCCATAAGGGACAATCATCCCTACAAAGCCAGAAAGTTGATAGAATAACAGGTTCAGCATTAGCATGGATATTCTGAAGGTTACAAGTAAAAAAAACACAGCAAATAAATTATTTTTTTTACATATGCAATAAAGTTTAAGAGTAGCTGCGTTGGTGTGCCCGTTGCTTACCTAACCTTAGCCCAGCTGAAACCGCACAATAAGTTAAAAAGCAATAGACCTCTATTATAATCATAAGTGCAATAGTGTAGTGGTTAGAGCATATGCCTTGTAAGTAACCATTCATGGTTCATGACTCACCAAAGCCATTTCCCTTTTGTATGTGTAACCATGACAATTTTAATTATTTGTATATTTATGTAAGAAGTAACTTATTTTTTTCAACCAGAGTAGATGTGAGGTGTCAGTGTAATAAAGTAGTGAAACCCCCATATAAACAAAAGTGTCCCTATACTAGTCACACAAGAATAAATTAATCACAGCATATTGGAGGATGTCAGAAAAGGTGAATAAATCTATATTATGTAATGAATGATGAATCAATCTTATACAGGTGGTAGATCAATATAATAAAACATAAGCAATGCTAAGCATAGTACAGCAATGCTGACCGGATGTAAGCATTGTGTACATATGAATACTAAGCAATGAATAGCCCAGCTAAGTGGATTTGCCCATTGGTAAGCAATGCTGAACCTGCACCTTTAAGCACTGCCAACCTTAGCTAAGCAGGTTTGCCCATAGCTTAGCTTATCTCAGCATTTTCAGAACCGTCCAATCATGGCAAAGGGTGAGAAATTGGCTGTATTTAAACCCCACAGGTGGGAATACAGCTCATAACTGGTTATAGCTGTCCACTGTAGGCAGTATGGCAGGTGTTGGAGAGGGCATGCACTTTTGGGTGGAGTGCTGGGGCATACAGTAGTCCAAGGTCACGGTAGGACTCCTGGTAAAAAAACACAACATGAGACTGCTGCAGGACCAGTACCAGGGCTCCCAATATAAAGCAAAATCCTGGGAACGTCTCGCCAGTGATCTTACCAGTACCACTGGTATCCCTTGGACTAGTGAGCAGGTCCGGCACCACTATGCCGACCTGAAGCAAAGGAAGAGGGAGGTCTTGGCACAGTGGGTCCAAGAAGCAAGAGAGAGGGGAGATGTCCCAGCAGTGTGTAAGTATTCATAGCAATAACTGTTTACCAAATTCCAGCCTGTGTATGTGATGGATAGGTATGCATAAATATTTCTCTATTTTCATTAAAGCTGCAGCTGAGCGGGCTGTGAACCAAGAAGCCCATGCCAGCAGGTTGCAAATGCTGTGTTGTGAGGCTGGTGAGTAACAATCCTGCTTGTAGTAGTCATACCAAATAAATATAAAGGAGTAAAATGTCACCTGGCAGTATAAAAAATGTGTATGGTTTGTACTGAATAAATCAGACACTGTGACAGTAATAGTCCCATACAGGTCATATTTAAATAAAAGTGTAACTGCCAGGCAAAAAAGTTCTAAATCCTAGACTGGTTGTGTTTACTCTGGTGTTGTATGGCCTGACATGTTGCATTCACCAAGATCTGATATCCGAATAGTACTGTTGTGTCAACCACTGTTTCTCACACTGTTCTACATAAAAAATATGTCTAGTAATGTCTGTATAAAAATGTTGTAATTTACAAGGTCAGACTGTACAACGAAGAGAGACTTAGATAAAAAACATCAAACACAAAATGTTGTATTTTTAGCAGACACAGCCATGGTTTGAATCCAGTGAGAGGTAGTAAGCTGTATGCATATTACCTCTCAGCTGTACAGATTTCCACAGACTGTCCAGAATTTTGGCATATATTTTTGGCATGTTCCTCTTTTTTTCCTGGCAAATCACTGGGATGATCTCAGGATTCTAGTCACTAACTAATGACATACATTTGAGTTTCACACTTCAAATCATTCAGAAAATGTATATTAAAATAAATCCTGTTACTCTAGCAACTTTCTAAGTTTATAAGAGCAATATTTAAAATGTCCCCTATTTTGTCAAGCTTTGTACAGATCTTTTGCCTTAAGAGGTTGAGACGTAGGTGCATAATTTTTACTAGGAATCTGAGAATATGTGTAGAAACAGTCAGGTAGTGTTAACAAACATTACCCCACAGCTCTACCACGTAAGAGAAGTGGAATGTAGCTATAAGATAGTGGAAGTATACACTGTGTACAAACATATCACTGCCCAAACTAAGGCCATAGGGTATTGTAATAATACCTGTAGAGTAATGATTAGAGCAATGAGCATTAAAGTTGTGAGTACTGCAAGGATATACAAGTTGTTTATTGACACCCCCCCACCATATCTGCAACAATAATCTAAACACACAAATCAATGGGTATGGTTTACACCAAACCAAAAAAAAAATGCTATCTTATTTGCTCGTCTCCTGCCTTTCCTAGCTAGTATAGTCCAGATTCCAGGCTTTGCTAGTTTCAGGACTTTATTTTCTGGGTTCAGAGCTATCCAGACCTTGCTGTGGTAGAGAGAGGTCCTACTGCTTACCAGTGGGAGTGGTGAACATTGTACTGCCTGTCTAACACTAGAGGAGTGGTTTCCAACCCTGAAATTGTAATATTAGCCATTTTGGGCTGATTTCTATAATTTTAGCCATTCTGGGCTGATTTCTATCCTTTTCAACTTGCTGGCTTAAAAATGCACGTGTTAGTGCATTTTTCGCATCATGCAGCACCACAGGGCTATGGTTAAACTATTCCAGCTGCCAGAAAGTCTGCTCTTCAAATTTTCCTTTAGAACTAGCTGGTTTCTCAGTAGTAGCACTAAAATCTGAACCCCTGTGACTACCACTTGCTCTAGAACCTGCTGCAAAGCACTAGGAAGCCTTAAACTAATACAAGCACTCAACTCTCCTTGTTAATAAGGAGAAATTAATCATAGGCACTAAACAGCCTAAAATTGCAAAGTACCTTGCAAAGGTAAGGGAAAACAGCTCTTGTACTTTACAAAAAAGCACCTAAACAGGCATGTCCAAGGGACAGCTTCCGGTGATTTCTCCTGTCCACCTGGTGAGTCTGGGCATACTGGAGCAATGCAGCAACTGCCTCATGTACACAGACAACCCTCTCCTCCTATCACCCAACACTACAACCTGCGAGAGATGCACTTACATAGCCAAACTGGAAGCAAAGCTCTCTCCAGCCAAGATTGTGCTAGGCAGGCAAGAGGAGAAGGGTAACACCTGCACTACACCTCAAGCAACACATAGCCCTTCAAAGCCACACCAGCAACACCCAGACATAGCAACACTAAACCCACATATTTGGAGGCCCTTAACATTAACCTGCCCAAGCAACAAGGACCTCTGAAGCTGAAATGCAAACAAACACCAGTCACATCCAAAGTGACACATAGCTCACACCAGTGTGCTACCCAACAACAGCCCCTAAGGCAAGACAACGTACCCAACACTTTAGTCATAGATGACTCTATAGTTAGGCACACTGATGTCCCACTCACCAGACTGAACAAGGAGAAAATTACAGTCAGCTGCCTGTCGGGTGCCAGGATCTGCCACATAATGCATGCACTCAAGTCACTCCACAAGTACAAATGCAACACTGTCTTTGTCCATGTTGGGGTGAACGACTTGAGACATACCTCCCTGGACTACATGAAAAGTGACATGGAAGAGCTCTCGGATCATGTGGCCCAGGCAGATATGACCCTAGCCTTGAGTAGCATCCTATCTTTGCCCAGAATGATACCACAGTATAAGGACAAAATGACTGACTTCAACAATTGGCTAAACTTCTGGTGTCATTCAAAGGGGATCCAGTATCTGTCTGCCTGGGAATGACATGATCGACAAACCATGATGCTTTGCCAGAGATGATCTGCACCTGTCACCCCGGGATTCAGGCTACTGGCTAAAGCTCTTGCCACCCCTATAGTGCCTTTTTAGGCAAGGTTCAAAGGACAAAACCACCACCGTAACAGATACAAGCATGCAAAATCTGAAGTTAATGCTACTCAGTGCTAGAAGTCTAAACCTCAAAATGCACTCTCTCGAGGCACTCCTAAAAATGGAGAACATCGATATCTGTGCTGTAACTGAGACCTGGTTCAAGGTTCCAGAGAGTACCCCTGCAATACCAGGCTACAACTCTTACCACACTTTTCATCCACCAATCCAAGACCGAAACACTAAAAGTGGAGGAGTGTCTATATTCACCAAGGATATTCACACCTCCAGGCTAGTTGCCCAACGCAATGCATCTGAAATTCTCCAGGTGCAACTAACACTAGATAAGACTGCAATCCAAATTGTAGCTTGCTACATATCCCCCACCATGCACCAAGATTCTCACCACACCTTTCTAAGCATATTGGAAAATATTAAGATACAACCAAACACCCTAATACTGGGTGATTTCAACTACCCTGCCATTAACTGTGAAAACTACTCGGGTATCAACACCTTTTCTCAACGGTTCTTGAAATACATAAATTACAATGTCCTGCATCAACTAATCCATTGTCCAACCAGAGGCTCCAATATCCTAGACCTGGTCATTACCAACATGGGAGATAGATGCTCCACACCAGTAGTCACCCCCTCATTGGTCGGTTCTGACCATAAGCAAATCACCACTGACATCCACATCCCACCCCCACCCCCCAGTAAGGAAACCTCCATAAAAAACTTCTCCAAAGTCAACTTGATGCTGCTCAAGTCTAAAGTGACAAATTTCATGACACCCATGAAGATAGGAGCTGAAAGTTCGACTGCTGAATCCTACACTAAGGCACTGCACAAGCACATCCACTCGTGCATGAATCATGCCATCCCAAATAGAACCAAGATGCTCTCCTACAAAAAATAAGCCAAATCTGGTGGTCCCCTTCCATAAACAAACTATACAACAGAAGAAAGAAACTGTTGCAGAAAAGTGGAAAATCCCAGGATGCAAAAAACTCCCTTACTAGCCTCAGAAAAAGCTGAGATCCCTCATAACATCCTCCAAAGCTGGTTACGAAAATAAAATTGCCAAAGATTCCAAAGACAACCACAAGGCACTCTATAGTTATGTCAAGAATCTAAATGGCAATGCTCAGATATGCCCTGAGCTACAGCAGAATGGAATTAAATATACTGATCCCAAGGATATTGTCAATATCCTGGCAGATTGATTGGGTGCCAACTTCACCACCCCCTCACCCCCTAAAGGGCCCATCTCAATACCAAAAGATTGTCAAATTCTGGTAATCACGGCCACACAGGTAGAAACAGCACTCTCCAAAGCTAAGAATACAGCATCCATGGGACCAGATGACATCCTAGGCTGTGTACTACATGAATTACAAAATGAACTGGCACCTCACCTAAGTGTCATGTTTAATCATAGCCTCACCTCAGGCTTCGTGCCCACTGAATGGCGCACAGCTACAGTTATCCCAATCTACAAGGGGGGATCCATCTTGGATTCTGGGAACTACCGCCCCATCAGTCTGACGAGCCTGATCTGCAAGGGCATGGAACGCATTATCGTGGAACTTACAAACAAAGACATTGGCAACCTTCAAACACTGGACCCCACCTAGTTTGGGTTCTTGAAGGGCCAATTTTGCCTCCTGAACCTGATTGACTTCTTTAAATCAGTCTCCAGAGCTGTGAACGAGGGTAAGGCGGTCCACACATCCAATCTGGACCTTGCCAAGGCCTTTGATACCATCCCCCACTCTGGAATCATAGATAAACTTACTAAGCTGGGCATAAATCCCTACGTCACTTGATGGGTTGCCAACTGGCTTACTGACAGAACCCAGACTGTAAAAGTAGCAGACTCCAAATCCAGCTCCAGACAAGTGACAAGTGGAGTACCTCAGGGTTCAGTCCTGGGACTGCTCTTGTTTGGCATGTACTTCTCTGAAGTACAGGCCAACACTAAGGGACTCTGGCTGTCAAAGTCCGCAGATGACTACAAACTGAGAGCCATTATTGAATCCCCAAATTATGTGGATATTCTACAAAAGGGCTTTACAGAAACAGATGCTTGGTGCCAAAGTCATGGGCTCAAGCTTAATGCCAAGAAATGCATAGTTATCACATATATAAGGCCAAATCCAAAGTAGTATAGTAGAATTTATTAAAAAGAAAAACTTGTGCACATCAAAATATTCTCTCTAGTGCCTTGGCAACACTTGCCTTTAACAGAGTAAACCATAATTAATCAAAGTAACTTACTTATATAGAACCACACATACATTCATCCAATTAATCAAATAAATAAATTAATTAAATACCACATTTCATAATAAAAGCCTAAAATACTTTACTAAACAAAACTTTTCCATACACATTCTTGATTCAGTCCTATAGGGCTCATTGTATTAAATTTTAAAATAATAAAAGCCGCCTTTTTTCTTAATATATATTTTATTTGTTGTTCATTCATAAATATATTACTTTTAGTATTATCTAACACTGTCACTTGTAGCCCCTCAGGGTTCCCATTATGATATTCATTAAAATGTATTGCTATAGGACTAGTCTGCTTATTCTTTTTGATATCCCTAACATGCTCCTTTACTCTACAAGAAAACTGTCTCTTAGTTTCTCCTACATAAAATTTATTGCACGGACATTTTAGTCCAAATATAACCTTCTCTGATCTACAATTAAAGATCCCTGTAGTCTTAAAATTAATACCATTAATATTAGTAAATTCTCTGCTTATATATTTACATATACTACATTTCCACAGGCAAATGTACCCTGTTCCTCGATTAACTTTGCAATAGTTATATTTGGCATCTTAAATTTACTGTGAACAATAAAGTCCTTTATGCTTCTCCCTCTTCTATAGGAGAAACATAATTTTTTGCCTTCCAAAAAATCAACTTCCCTTTTAACTATTCTCCAACTATATTTAACTTGTTGTACAACTTTATCAGACAAAACAGAATAAGTGGAAGTAAAGTACATACATTCCCTATCCTTATTTCTATTTTTATTTTCACCATTATAATAGACAATTCTACTATTATTTAATGCTTTATTTAAACTATGTTTCAAATCAACTTCAGAATAACCTCTCAAATAAAATTTATTATAACTTTCATATAATTCCCTTTGTCTGATGTCTGAATCATTACATAACCTTTTAGTTCTAACAAATTCAGTATAAGGTATAGATATTATAGTATAGGGGGAATGGTAACTATCACCATGTAAAATAAAATTTGCATCTTTAAATTTTCTATGTATGCTAGTATTAATATAACTACCAACTCGTCCCTTCAAAACTACATCAAAATAATGTACCTCTGTACCCCATTGCAAGCCATCAAATTTCACACCTACATTATTTTGTTGTATAACATCTATAAATTCATTAATATTTTCTTGTCCTCCCTTACAAATAAAAATCAAATCATCAATGTAACGAAAATATTTATAAACATATTTAATGAAAAACTGATTAGTATATATATATATATATATATATATATATATATATATATATATATATATATATATATATATATATATATGTATATACATTCTCAAAATGTCCCATAAATATATTAGCATAACTAGGTGCAAAAGGTGCCCCCATAGCTGTTCCTTGAATTTGCCTTTACAGATTTCCATTAAATTTGAATATATTATTCTTTAAGCAAACCAAAATTAAATCAATTATTTATTCTGTTAATGGATTTTCACCTAAATATATTTAATAGCTTGTATACCATCTGAGAAAGATGAAACATAGAAAATTTAAAGATGCAAATTTTATTTTACATGGTGATAGTTACATTCCCCCTATACTATAAAATCTATACCTTATACTGAATTTGTTAGAATTAAAAGGTTATGTAATGATTCAGACATCAGACAAAGGGAATTATATGAAAGTTATAATAAATTTTATTTGAAAGATTATTCTGAAGTTGATTTGAAACATAGTTTAAATAAAGCATTAAATAACAGTAGAATTGTCTATTATAATGGTGAAAATAAAAATAGAAATAAGGATAGGGAATGTATGTACTTTACTTCCACTTATCCTGTTTTGTCTGATAAAGTTGTGCAACAAGTTAAATATAGATGGAGAATAGTTAAAAGGGAAGTTGATTTTTTGGAAGGCAAAAAATTATGTTTCTCCTATAGAAGAGGGAGAAGCATAAAGGACTTTATTGTTCACAGTAAATTTAAGATGCCAAATATAACTATTGCAAAGTTAATCGAGGAACAGGGTACATTTGCCTGTGGAAAATGTAGTATACGTAAATATATAAGCAGAGAATTTACTAATATTAATCGTATTAATTTTCAGACTAAAGGGATCTTTAATTGTAGAATGGAGAAGATTATATATGGACTAAAATGTCCGTGTAGTAAATTTTATGTAGGAGAAACTAAGAGACAGTTTTCTTGTAGAGTAAAGGAGCATGTTAGGGATATCAAAAATAATAAGCAGACTAGTCCTATAGCAAAACATTTTAATGAATATCATAATGGGAACCCTGAGGGGCTACAAGTGACAGTGTTAGATAATATTAAAAGTAATATATTTATGAATGAACAACAAATAAAATATATATTAAGAAAAAAGGCGGCTTTTATTATTTTAAAATTTAATACAATGAGCCCTATAGGACTGAATCAAGAATGTGTATGGAAAAGTTTTGTTTAGTAAAGTATTTTAGGCTTTTATTATACAATGTGGTATTTAATTAATTTATTTAATTGATTAATTGGATGAATGTATGTGTGGTACTATATAAGTTAGTTACTTTGATTAATTATGATTTACTCTGTTAAAGGCAAGTGTTGCCGAGGCACTAGAGAGAATATTTTGATGTGCACAAGTTTTTTTCTTTTTAATAAATTCTACTATACTACCTTGGAATTGGCCTTATATTCAGACTTCTTTATTCATCTGTTGATTATCTAAATGTATAGTTATCCCCTATGGGAAAAACCATGCACCCATGAATTACCACATAGGTGGCAGTACACTAAACACCAAAATTGTGATGAGTGACTTAAGCACACAAGTGTATAGTGGTCTCACCTTCAATAACCACATCACCACAACAGTCAGGAAATCCTTCTATGTGGCACACCTCATTACTAAGGGGTTTTCATCCAGATAAAAGGAGGTCATTGTCCCACTGTACTCATCCCTCATTACACCCATTATAGAGTACAACACCCTGATTGGTATGTACCTCATAAGACATCTGCAACAGCTGGAAAGGCCGCAGAAATACCTCACTAAAAGAATCACAGGCCTAATGCCCTATGCTTACCATCTAAAAAAAAACTCCAGCTAAACTCTGTGGTATATCATCTACTCAGTGGTGATCTCTGCTTAACATACAAGGTCATGTCAAGCCCTGAGCTGTTGGACATGCTCCACTTAAAGAAATCCCAATCCCTCAGAGGCACACGCTCCAGGGATCTAGACCTTGTCATCACAATGAACTAAACATGCTGGAGGGATAGGTTCCTGACCCAGAGACTCCCCATACTCTGGAATAAACTGCCCATACATGTCAAGCAGTGCGCCTCCTTGGCCCTCTTCAAAAGGAACCTTGACAATTGGATGGGTGATAGGAAATTCACCGTGGGGATCACATCAGTCACCCTGTTAGACAGGGGTCCAATGAAGTAAATACTGTGGGAAGAAATATCCAGGAAATTGTTAGGCTTGTATAGGTCCTAGGGCTGATAGCCTAGTACCAACCTATGAACCTATGAACCTACTGTTGGGACATATGTCCTGATGTTCAACAAATATTGAAATGTGTTTCTATTAATGTTCCATGTTGAAATACTATCATTGGTGGCCTGTTGCTATCAGTGTAACATGCATGCCGTTGTAATGGCCATTATGGTTCCATATATGCATGTGTTCTGTTTGCTATGCAACTGTTCCAAATCTGTTGCTTTGGGTTAATGGGGATATCTGTGCATGCTGTTATAACTAACCCTGGATTGTGTTGACTATTACTAACCCACTTATGTTCTAAAACTGTAACACTATAGCACATTTTGGAAGGCCTTTCCCAGCAGACCCACCTCTCTCACCTCATCTGGCCATGGCACCAGGCCCCAGCATGTCTGGGACCCACCCTGGGACCTCCTCCTCCACTGGTTCTGCACCACCTTCAGGTGGAACCACCTCAGGGGATGAAGCTCATCTCCCCCCTGGGAACAGGCGAGGACAGGATACTGTCACCCGAAGCCAGGTCCAGGGTTGGTGTGTAGCAAGCTCCAAAAGGAGTTTGGAGACCTGCTACACCAGCTTGAGGGCTGCATGGTACAATTAGATGGTCAACCTGCCCCTCCTGCTTAGCCCCAGCACAGCTACCTTTATGGCCGTGAAGGTGCAGTGGTGACTGCCCATGGGGTGGAGACCTCAGTCCCACTGTTTCCATTCGAGGGCTCATGGGCTTCCGATTTCCAAACATCCCTCCCTGTCCATGGTGTTTACCCCCACATGTGTCGTATTCCACCCCTGTGTGCTGTCTTGTCTGTCTTGGTGGTCTTCCTACCCAACCTACCTCCCCAAATATACCTACTATCCTTCCACAGCATTCCTCTCTCACCTTAAAAAAAAAGGCAATCTGTTCCCCAAAAAACATTTCGCCCATACATAGCTGTCCATTTCGCACACATGTCCACCGGACACATGTAATATAGTCTAATTGGCTTCACAACACATTATTGTCATCCTCAACCCTCTCTCAGGGGTTTGAGTGTCCAAATCTACCTCCAAATTCAGTATATATGCACAGCTGTTGCTGTAGAAGAAATGTACAGCTATGGACCTTCCTTACACCCTTTCTGCACATTCCTAGCTACTTTCCCTATTGTCTTTCCCTCTGTGTGCCCCATCTTTCACCACTTTCCTATCACCCCTTTCTTCTTTTTTTTTTAAAGAAATTAGCATGGGAGTAAGTGGAAGCAACCTCTTTTAAGCAGCAGCAAGTGGGATTAAGCCTGTTTGTGAGGCACTAAGCAATGTTTACACAGATTAAACACTTTTAAGGCTAATTGTCTACAAACATTTTGAACCAGAAATTAGCATTGCTTACCGCCAAACAAACCTGCTTACAACTGCTTAAAAGTGTCTTAGTCGCTCTGTATCCAACAGCTCTTGGTCTGGCCAGTACCAAAGTAATCAACCCTTGCAAGACTTGAACCCAGGACCCTGCACACCATAGCCACAGCAATTTACCACTAAGCCATCTAAGCTGCATGCATGTCTGCTGTTTTCTTAAACATATCATTCAGCACAGTCATTCAACAGTAGGGAAAATGCATTTATATATATATATATATATATATATATATATATATATATATATATATATATATATATATATATATATATATATATATATATATAATATTACCCTTATCCCTTCTTCCACAGCCGAACTGTTCTGCCTTGCAACAAAATAACAAGCCTTTGTAAATCTTGAATCCAAGACCCTGCATACCATAGCCACAACAATTTACCACTAAGCCATCTGAGCTGTCAGATGTTGGGATGATTTCTCTAACATATCATGCAGAACAGTCAGTCTACCACAGGGAATGTACAATGTGGAAGCACTAAACATTCTAATGATACATACACACACACACACACACACACACACATTATATATATATGTATATATATATATATATATATATATATATATATATATATATATATATACTTAAATACTTATAGATATATATAAAGAGAGTATATATAGAGGGTGCACAGAATATCAAACAGCCATTATTCATACAGTTCCCACCTTTTCAAGTGGCCAGAATCTGAAACGTTCCTACCAATAAGAATTATTGCATGAAAGCATATACCCACACACAATGCAAAGGACATGACACCACACATTTTGCATACACATACATATTTATTTGTGTACTATTTCAGTTGCTTATGCCATTTCTTATAGCATTTAGGTGTTTTAAATACATAGCTGATTAATGCAACTCTCAAAGAAAACATATGATATAGTAATCTACAAGAAATAACATACTTTGCAGTCTAGGCTAAAGCCTTCAACTAGTACAACAGTAAAAACACACTTGCCTTGAAGACAATAATCAATCAACACTTAATTACAGATGTAGTTCAACAGCTTCCAATTACACTCTGTAGTCAACCCCCTAGGGAGAAAGTATTAATTGTTACAATGTAAATGTGTCCATTACATAACAATGCTTAACTTAAAATGGTACTATCACACTGACAAACAGAACTGTATGCCAAACAGTAAGCTCTAGCCCACCACGGGCCCCATGGTGAAATGTATGTAAATGTACAGCCATATACCTTTATGTTTCTTATTACTGATATTCCTCACATGTTGTAGCAGCCTAGGTTAAAAACATTTAACACCCCTCCCCCATAAAATGTCTTACAAGGGCATATAACAGTGTTCTCTATACACTGACTGCTTGACTGTACAGGGTCACACATGTTGTCCAGCTGTAGTCCTCATATATATATATATATGGACCCTACCCCACAACTTGTGTTGGAGTCCACAACATCACTGAAATGATAGCAGGAATGTCAACACTAAATAATGATAGACCATACCTATCAACCTCTTACTGGATGACATCTGGACAAAGCCTGTTATATAAGTGGAGGACAGAGGCTGAAACAAAGGGCCATATTTGAAATATTGCTGTTATACACTATGAAAGTTGCTAGTGTTACAGGATTGGTTGCAACATACTCTTACAGAGGAATATGAAGTCAGAAACACAAATGGATTTTGCCATGTACTGATAGCAATTAACAGAGAGAATGCCATTGATTTGTCAAGGACAAGACCTGTGTGGGGAACAGACAAAACATAACGGCCAATCCTCTGGCTGTCATATGGATAGCCCCACAGTTGAGAGCTATGAAGGCAGACTGCATTCCATGCAAAACTAGCATGTACACACAAACTCTGTACAACTAGCTGTATTCAATGCATATAACAGCAATACTCACACGCTGTCCCTAGGTCTGGATCCTTATACAAACATGTAGTTGGCCTCTGTCCACAAGTCTTGTTGTAAGAGATACTCCTACCTGCTCTCTGCAACACTGCTGCCCCCACACATGAAGGATGTCTTCCATACAGGAAAGGCAAAGGGACAACACCCACATTATGTAGTTATTTATAGTAGTGGGTTGCTATGACATTGGCTATTAGAAGAACTACACAGCTGCCTGCATGCAATTAGCAAGTGAACAGCAACTGGTGCAGAGGCCATCACCTGAACATGAGCATCACCTACAAAAGCCATGCTTCAACATATTCAAACCAGCTTGATCCCAGTAGTGGGGAGAGAGAGAGATAGGGAGAGAGAGAGAGAGAGAGAGAGAGAGAGAGAGAGAGACAAAAAAGAGAAACAACATAAACAGCACCTAAAAAAATAAGAAACAAGAAGACAACTTGTACACAGAAGGAGCCTAAAAATAAACCAGGTATGTGAAACATGTAAGCATGTAATTGAATGTAGTACTTGGGTCTGTAATAATGGGATAGATGATTATGAAAGATGTATATGTGCCATCAATACTTGCTGTAATGATGTCCTACTGAACAAATGCTATAGACATAGCATCTGGCTCTGTCTGCAGTGGGCCATACCTGTCAACTGTGCAGACAGACCTTCACAGCATGTCAAGATTTAGCTGTCATAGTGTTTGTTCTGTTCCTCCAAACATCTATATTAGTCAGGCAAATAGCTGGAGATGAAAGTAATGAAGTAATGACAGACACATGAGTTTCAGACCCCACCACCTTCAGAACAGTCATGGTAATGTAAAATGTATCATGCTGCAAACTTCATATGTTTGTAATAGGCATATCTATGATCTGTCACTATATATCCTCCTAATGTTAGGTTTTGTCCACATGTAATGTTCTAAGAGGTGGATAGGATAGCACAGCTGAGCAAAGGACAGCTCACATATGGCAACCACTAGATGGTCTGTCAAACAGTCCTATCTGTGCCATTGCTAGGCCAGTTAATGGAATGTTGCCCATATCCATATATTACCTGTGAATATGAGTATTATACATGTTTGTATTGTAAATCTAGGATACCTATATAGGGCATGAGCATAGTAAAGCACTGTTGCAGATGTGTGTGTTAAACTGCATGTGATATATTGAATTAATAACATTCAACTGTACAGTGTTCTGCTGGACAATGTTCACAGTTGTGACAGATATCTGTAGTCACTTACACAAATACTTGTGTTATGGCAGCTATATTAATACTTTATCAAAACTGATTTCCCTGTTTTGTCACCCATTGATGTGGACCAATGCCTAGAAGTCCTGGTATAACAGGTTGAGACATATGATTTAGCTGCAATACTGTAAATACAGTTTGCCATACTGACATAGAACACAAATGCATACCAGGTATCCCCTGAGCATGTGTATGTATGTGTATGTTCAGCTGAAAGGCTCAGAAGTAATAACATGAGTCACAAGCAGTCTGGAAAATGGGATGTGCATGTTGTACATGTGTGTAATATCACTGTCACTACAGACAACAAAATAAAATGTGTACTCAACTGATTGTTGCATTGCCATGACACTGATATGGGTATTACAGTAGGAATGTTTATCAGGTAGTAATCAGAGAAGTGTACAACTGTGTTATGACCCACTGTCCATGCCTACCAATAACAGCTATATCAACACCCATTTACACTGGATATCAAAGTGTACACACCCCTGTTGGAATGCCAGGTCTGTGTGCTGTATGCCAATGAGACAACAGAAAGTTATGTCAAAATGTTTCTCACCTCAAATGTGACCCATAACCTGTACAATTCTATTGAAAAAGAAACAAAACTGTTCCATGGAAGGTGATCAACCATTGCCAAGTGAAGATGTGATATGACGTCAGAGTACAAACCAAGACAAATGGATGCTGTAATCATCTCAGCAGGTGTTTACACAACATAGTGTAAGGGTGTGTACACACATTCAACTGGCTTACTGTACTGAGTATTAATTCCTATATGTTTTCACAGGACAGGTTACAAACTGAGCAGGCTATAGGACACATCATAGGTGGGGATTGTGTTGACATCTGCTTTTGTGGGGTCATGTTCCAATTGCACAACTACCATGCATTGTAACAGGGGTGTGTACACTTTATATCCACTGTAGCTATATGGAATCAGCAGTACCTGACCTGTACAACCAGCCTCCAATAACGATAGAGTAATCCCACTTGTTGGACAGCAGCAAGACACAAAGCACATAATAGGTTGCTATAGTGGCTGTACAGGGATACATAGGTGCAGACCACAACTTGGAAGCAAATGCATATCTATCTGAGCAAGCATGTAGGTTCACACGTGACTTCCTGTAAGGCAGACTATGACTAGAAGTCAGACATATCCAAACCACCAAGGCCAACTGCAACCATGTCACCACATATGTACGCAGTCTCAGAGGCAGTAACACAAGACAACCTGTACTGGGGGTAAAGCACACCTCATACAAAAATGCCATGGATAGAGGCAACCTGCATCAGACAGGATAGGTGGGCACAGTGGCACCCTGTCCACAACATTAGTACAGGGGAATATGCACATCAACCACACTCCTGCCTGCATCAATGGTAAGCATGTACATAATTCAGACCGATGGCAACAACAGCAAGTCTCCATGGAGTATGAAGACATCACAGTCTGCCTCCTACGTGAACTCAGGCATGTCCTCACAGCTCCATCGCACACTACAGTCAAACAGAGACTTGCTACCATCCACACACCATCCACATGGAATATGGCCACTGTCATCCCTCTACACAGAAATGAATGAAGAATAGTGGATTATGCCATTAAGTGTCCAACATTGGGTTAACTGGACAGGTCAGGGTCAGGTGTGTAATGCAAGATGTCAAAGCCATAATGGTTTACAGTGTTATGGTATAATCTGGATTATTTGCAAGTAATATCCACTGTTGATGTAAACGTGGACAACAGTATGAGGTCTTGTGACCTTTTTTCCTGTTTATGTCTTCCAGGTAAAATGCCCCAGGAACGTTTGCCAGTATTCACAAACCTTGAGAATGACACAATCATCCAATTCCTCATCCAGCATCATGGCATACTATTCAGCCGCAGGGCCCAGGATCTGCAGGAAAGGACCACCCTGTGGAACGAGCTCATCCGCAGGGTAAACAATGTCAGCCTGCACAACTGAAATTATGAGCAGGTGCGGCATCATTGCACTGATCTAATCTACCACACCCATCAGCGTGCTACTGCAGTTAGGAGGGACCAGCCAGGCACAGTTGGGGGTCATGCCATCCAGCCACCACTGACACATGCTGAGGAGCTCCTCACCAGCCTTGGGGCACCCGCCCACCAGAGAAGCCATCAGGCTGAAGACAGTATTTTGGAGGTGGGTGCCATCCCCACAATGTATGAGGAGCATGCAGGTAAGGCCCCATGGCACATTACTAGACCACTGTTGCTTATCCATTTTTATCTGTAAAGTATCTACATGCATGTCAGATAAGATAGTCTGTTGCTGCAGTGTAGTAATGAACAGATGTGCATAATCTCTAGTATTGTGGATTTGTACTGTCAATGTGCTGAAATGCTACTTCCACCCTGCACCAATGCTATAAGTGTGGCTACTGACATTACTTCTCTCACACAACTATTTAGGTCCCTCTGGTATACAACTGGGGCAGCAGCCTGTAGCTGGTGAGTATGGAGTTGTTTTGTTCAGGTTTGCCAATACACCGCCCATGTTATGGCCATGCTATTTGCAATGCCCATATTTAGCACACCTACCCATAATGCATGCTGTACATGTTCAATTTTTATTGGTGTTAACTGCACTGCATCACAGTGGTGACCATGGTGGCATATCTGAAGGGTATGTAAGATTCCTGCAGTATACCTAACAACATGTCAGTGCAAGATGTGTGGACAGAGATATACATAATGGTGGGACAAATGGCCAACAGTAGGGACATGTCTGAAACATTACCCTTATACAGTGGCTACAACAGTCTATACACCACTATTACAATGGCAACTGTTCCTGATATAAACAGCAGCAAACCACAATACCACATTCCACACCTCTTACAACCTGTAATGTGATCTTAACATGAGCAATGAATATGTAATATGGAATCCTATGCTAGGACAACAAATATGGGAACTACAAAACTTACCAAACACTGGAAGCATATGTGTGCGCACACTCCAAATAACATATTGTGGAAGCAGCTTGTGATGTACTAACAGCATTCACTCGTCTTGAGTACACACCTGCCATCAAGTACAGGGCCTCAATATCACACCAAGTAATGGTCTGCTGTCCAAGAAGGATGTCCATGACATTTGCCCACTCACTTGCAACAGAGGCAGCCATGGCTTGCAGACATCTTACAAACCATGAAATGGATCCCATATCCAAAAGGTAGCACTCAGGATTGGGAAAAGTAGCCTTACTTCACCATTGCGTATAACATGGCAAACAGTGCCGACAGTCATGTGTGTGTGTATGAAGTATGGGGCAACATTGATGTAGAAAATAAACAGATGCCCATCCAAAACAGATGATAAAACATGTTGCAAGCTGGTCATGAAGGCTGCTCAGAAACATGCAGCAGCACGGACTTGCAGGAATGTCTAACAAGTACTCTCTGTGCAGTGCCTGTGTTGACAATCACCTGGATTCTGCATAAGTGTGGCCTATGGGTTAGGGTAATCAGACAGAAGAGTTGTCCCACATGAAACATCATCCAGGGCTCTGTACAGGTAGCATAAGCATAACATCAAGTTTCCCAAAGGCATGTGTTGCAATGTGTAAAGGTGTCATGAGACCATGGCTCAAACCTACAGACAGTATTCAGAAAGAAATGTGTGGTGCACAAGCAGCACCTCACTACACCTCAGGGCCACCATCCCCAATTTTTAGATTGCTGGTGTCAGTGTACACCTTTAAGTTTGCTGTTCATTAGCTGGAACTAGGTCGGTAGACATAATGTTTGGAATTTGGAACACTGCAAAATGACACATGTGTGGCCCATATTTGTCAAGCATCTACAATAAGGCTGAGGATGGGGAGGGGTGTCAACTTGAAACACAAAAGTGAGCTGAAGCATGCATCCAAAGCTCACTAAGAATGGCTGTATCTGAACACAATCAAGGTTATGAATTTTGCCAGACATAACCCAGTCTATACAGCAATAGTGAAGCCACTGTGTGACCTCCAAGGACTGTGCACATAAGCTGACCTTGCAATCTGGCAGAGTTGGGGGACATTTGTAGGGCAGAGTGATGGAAAGTAAAGATGGGCCATGCTAGTATAGCCCTTCCAGGAATAGTGACTGCTACAGTTCACTTAACAGGTGCTTCAAAAAAACATTGTGTTAAGGGTGTGCACACTTATGCAACCCACATATTGTATGCATCTCATTCAGCATTTGCATGACTAACAAATTTGTTTAATACTGCATTGGATTGCACAGGTCATATGTCACATATCAGGTGTGTGTAATATTAACAAATACAGTATTGTGGCCTTATTGCATATCATAGAAGAGGCTGGCATGTCAACAAGGGTGTGTACACTCCTCATATCCATGTTAAGCTTTGAAGGTTGTCAATGTAACCAGATTTTATTGCACATACATGCACTGCTGATGATGAGATCTGCAAATCAAAGGTCAGGCATTAATTATTGACATCAGTCATGTATGTGTCAGACAAAAACATAGGGGCTGTGAGCAACAGAGCAAACATAACTGCCACACATCTACACATTCAGCAATGGTGTGTATACTTGTGAGGCATGGTGCACAGTACATGCCAGTGTGCTGTACAGGTGCACAGCAATACTGTGTAAATGGGTGCAGTGTGTTCCAGGCGAAGTGGTATCACCTACTAACACAACTCATGCATCACAGAGATGCATAATGTTGGCAAAAAGGACTGAGCATGGCTGCAGTGCATGCTGTTGATTGGCATATGTCATGCATGTTGACTATTGGGTAATGAGAGGTCTGTGTAATATCTTTGTACCACCTCACCTGTAAGTGTGTGTGAGTGTGTGTGTGTGTGTGTGTGTGTGTGTGTGTGTGTGTGTGTGTGTGTGTGTGTGTGTGTGTGTGTGTGTGTGTGTGTGTGTTTGTGTAGAAGTAAACCATAATGTTTGATTTAATTTGCATTTCTTGCCTGCCCCTCACATGTGGCAAGGTGGATCAGGGTCCTTCCTGCTGGCAAACTGATGTTAGTGTCCATACAGACTCTGACAATGATGATAGGCATAGTGAGGCATAGGCAGGATTGTCAGGGGCTGAATCTGTGCCATTGGTTGAATCCCACTTTTATCCACCCCATCCCCACACACAGTCACAATGCCCATACATACCCCATCACCAGTAGCCATAGATGAGGGACAGTTGTCAGGTGGTGGCATGGGACAGGAAAGTATGGTGACTATGGCAAGTGTGTCTGTGCACAGCAGCCATAGCTGGATGACCGGCAAGGTCCCACACACAGGCAGATGTACAAGGGTGCTCATAGGATGGCTGCTGACCATCATGACCCTGGCCAAATTGGCATAGCAGGTGTCACCAGACACATGTTTCAGGCCATCATGGAGGCACAGGCACATATGGAATGTTACACCAGAAATAGTCTGAGGCTGCAGAGGGCTACTCTTCCTGCTGTACGTGACTACATCTGTGATCTTGCAGGTTTCCACTGTTTTAGAGCAGAGGACATGGATAGACGGTTGGGTGAGATAGTGGGAATCCTCAACCATGTGGTGCCTGTGGTAGAGCTTGTGGTAGGAGTAGGCTGTCAGCCATGTGGATGTAGGTCAGCAATACCAAAAGGTGGAGGTCTATGTGGATGCGCAACATCTCATGGCTGCTCCAGTAGTGGCAGTACCAGCACCAGCACTGCAGGGGGTTGCTGTCCATACCACAATGCAGCAGGCCACATGCATGTGGTCCTGGCCGGTCCCAACAGAGATGGGGATTCAGCGGACAATTGTCAATGTCAGGGGAGAGTACCGTATCTGGGCTTCTGCCTGGTGGTGCTCGTGCAACCCCTGGTAGGCACAGTTCCTGTGTGCATGGCTGGACACGGTAAACTGTACACTCTGCCATGTATGGTCTGCAGCTGTCCAACATACACCTGTATAGGGAAGCCACATGGCAGAACTTGTGTGCATACATACACACACACACACATCACCAACACAGCTAGGACACCTCCATACCTAAACACACCATGTCTGCACAGGCCATTTAATAAAGAACCCCCTAACCCACACACATGATGTCAACCAAATGGCCCAGCCTAGGCCTCTATCAAACTCACACCACACTCTGTGCATATGATGATACCTGTGCCACATCCCTGTTATCCATACCATAGATGCAGGGACATGCTAATATGGTTCTGATGCACAGGGGGAATGTACTAAGGTTTAGAAATGTAATATTGTTTAACGTGTTGTCAGCTGGAATGTTTAATGCTTACACATTAGGGTGTGTAACTGTCCAGCCATGATGCATTATAGCTGTTATTAACACTGACTGATTGTGGTCTCCATAATGTAATCTGTTTATGTTCTAGGTGTCTATGTGTCAGCAGGATGTTGGTCAGCTGTCCTTTCCTAAAAGGGGTGTGGCACTGTGGTGACACATTGACTGTGTCATATCCTGGGTACAGCTGAAAACAAGTAATAGGTCTGTATAACAGTTACTGCATGTGCCACATGGCTGATAGGTCTGAGGGGTGTATACAGGTGAGTGCATGGTGGCTGATGAAAGCATCTCTTCTACAGTGGACAATGGTAAGTGTACTGGGTGGCACACACCAAAAATTTGTGAATAACACACAGAGGCTTTTGTGTTGATGCAATACACAGAGAGTACTGTTCACATGGATGCACTTCATTTTGTAGAGAACTCATTTTGGCCTATGTAATTCCACCAAGACCAAATTGCCAAAACATCACTTCAGTAAATAATCATTCCAACAGTTTAATGTCATTGAAAATGGTATTGGCAGGGTATATGTCCTCTTCCCCAATGTAGTGCAATCCTGGAGTTGGTAAACATAGGTGTTCTGGTGTGGGGGGCACAGCCCCCCACTTTGGAAGGTGTGGGGTGGCATAGAACCAGACATAGTGTGATTAACAACTACTTAACTTCTTAACATAAACTGTACAGTATAACAGCACACTAAGTGGGGGGATACGCAAAACAATAACCCCATGTGGTTGGCTGTGCCCACAACTACCACACTCAACTATATATACCAACTTCAGTATCGCTGTACAGCTGTACAGTGGGGAAGAGGGCATTTACACATCCACTACTAGTTTTGATGGAATGAATTTTGACAAGATGATTGCTTTGAAATGTTACCTTTTGCCAGTTAGTTCTCGGACAAATGATCTCCTGGGAAATATATTTTCTGCAAACTGAAGAAAATCCCTTTACATACACACACATTTACTTGGCAACACTGAGAATAGAACCCCTACCTAGGTACTTATTGCTACTAATGTGTTTGACCTTAATTGCACACACCACAGAGCTTGTAGGGTGTGGTGTGTCCCAAGCTTCCTGTAACATGAAGAACAGGCCTTGGAAAGTATGGTAATGGCGGATGTACTGGGTGTTAATGAACAATACATATTATGATATTTATTTATTTATTTATTTGCAGTTGGTTTACCAGGATAGTCCATTGGGCCAAAAGAACCCGTTTTCAATGGAGTCTTGGGGAGAAAAGCTCCAATACAGACAAAGACAGGTACATGCAAAAATTACAATAATACTTATACAGAGTAAAAGATAAAACATTTAACACATTTAGGCTCAAAAATTCAAGAAGCATTCAAAACAATATAATCTGATGTGGATTAATTGTCAGGTAAATAAGTTAAAAGAGTAATGTTTTATGCATTCAAAGAAGTTGTTCAGAAGAAGACATAGACTTGCATTGCAGGGTAGGTATTGTGAGGGAACATAAGCTTAGATAGGAAGAGTTATGTATTATATATGGGAAGAAGAAATGGGATAACATAGAATTATGAGGGGAGGGAGCAAGAACAATCCCATTGGGATCTTAGATATATATGAAGATATTTTTTGAACATGTACTGGTTAGAGGTGGTACGAATGGATGGTGGAAGTGAGTTCCAGAGACGAGCAAGATTAAAAGATAATAGGTGTTTACCTGGGGGATGAGATGGTTTATGTACTTGTAGTAGGTTTTGATTGTTAGACCTTAAGACTCTGTTAGGTAGGTGCATTTTGAAGGCGGAAGACAGGGAGGGACAGAGAGAGGGGCTAAGGATGAGCTTGTGAGCGAAGTCAGCTGTATATATATGAGTTGATTAGGTAATTCGAGCCAGTTTAGTTTATGGAGAGGAACAGTGATGAGTAGTGGACCTATGGCTATTGGCAATTTTGTTATAGCAGGAGGAAAGCTGTTTTTTAGAGAAGTCTGAAGATTCAATAATGGAGCCCCATAGAGAAGGGAGGGATGAGAAAAGAGAGTGTGATTTTGGAAGAGCTTGTAAGGTATTGGTTCTGACGGTATAACATACCTAGTTTTGATGGGTTTTTAATATTTAGTTGAAGATGGGAGTTGTAAGTAAGCCGATTGTCAATCTGTACACCAAGTAGCTTAGTTTCGGACACTAGTTCAAGGGGTGAGTTATTTTGGCTGGTAATTGAGAAGGAGTTCATGTTGAAGGAAGTGGATTTTGAGGGGGTGAATACCATAAGTTTTGTTTTGGAGGCATTGAGTGCTAAGTGATTTGATTTCATCCAATGTTCAGTAATTGAGAAAGCTTCCTGAGTAAGTTTTTGGAGCAGAGAGGGGGAGGTGGCAGAGCAGATGATGGTTGAATCATCTGCATATTGGATGATGTTTGCAAATGGGATAGATTTGTGATAATCATTGATAAATATATATCATATACACATGGACAAACGCATACAGTCATAGACATATTTGACAGACCTGGGTTTAGCAATGCTAACTACTTTGTCAGTGAGTCCATACTGTTACAGAGTTTTTGCACACAGCATCACTAGGCTGGATAGTGTCATCAGTTACCTGTATGGTTGATGGTGACAGTGGTCTTCATACAGTGGACCTTGGGACATGTACTGAGGATAAAGTAAATCAACAGCTGTTCAGAACTCAATACTCAAAAAAACGGACGACAGTTGAATAAAACACACCTTTATAAAACACAGAGCTTTCGGGAAACACCCTTTCTCAATGATTAACATAAGGTTCATTAAAACATTCATTTAAATACACCCAAAAAGACATCACATGACCCGCAGCCAAGATCATCTGACCAAAAATTCAATTAAAATAAGACATACAAATATTTAATACATATAAGGCTTCTCATGTACATATATAGTTATGAACATCATTTTAATTTGGTTTGTTGTATTTTAACCAATATAGGTTTTAGAGAAACGGCTGTATTCAAACCTGGATATACATCAGCTGTGAGACGTATAATCCATTCATATTCTCTTGTATCTAACAGATTACTTATATCCCCACCTCTGGAAGGTTTATACACAATATCTACAACTCTGAATTTGAACCTATGGTCCTCACCTAATTCTCTAATATGTTTACCAAGGGCATTGTTTTCACTTCCTCTTCTGATCTCTGACTTGTGTTCTATAATGCGGTCCTTCAACTTGCGTGTTGTTTTCCCAACATAAAAACAAGAACAGGCAACGCATGTTGCCAAATAAACCACATTATTAGATACACATGTTGCCAAATTATGAAATAATACATGTACATGAGAAGCCTTATATGTATTAAATATTTGTATGTCTTATTTTAATTGAATTTTTGGTCAGATGATCTTGGCTACATGTACTGAGGATACCATGGTGTAAAGACAATATACCTAGCACCCCCACCCCACATTGGATATTGTACTCACTGAAACCCATGATAATGCTCTGACATACCCACAATCACACATTGACCAGGACTGCAATACAAACCCTTGTATATCTAATTAGTGCTACTACAGGGATATGCATTTAATGCACATGCCACAGGGATAGTAGGGTGAGGGTTTTGTCATGGGTGTGCTAATGTCATCAACATCACCACCCCTTATAATGTATGGCAAAGTTTAGTGTATTTGGAGAATGTGGCCTCAGAATGATGTACCCTACAAATATGCACACTCACACACAATTGCACACACATACACCACACATAGACATACACACACACACACACACACACACACACACACACACACACACACACACACACACACACACACAATCACATTTGCCAGTACTCAGAAGGTAGCCCACGCCTATCTACCCATTTGTAGAACACAATTATGCTGGTACTGTAAGCTCCAGGTAGCCCATAGGGTGAAGAGTGCAACAAGGTGCATTTAATGTTAATTGCAGCAGCTGCTCTTTCTAAGTATAGCAATGGGGGGGTGTAATGGGTGAGAAGACCCTCAGAGTATTTTCAACTACAAGTTTACAAACATACAAAAACTTGTACTCAGTAATGCACACAAACGCATTTGTCAGTACTGAGGTCCATAGGTGCAGGTGTTCCTAGGTGTGTACTAGGTTAATGTCCGTGGAGAGATGAGAAGAGTAGGGCATGTGAGTACACTGGAATCATGCCATCTGACATTTTTCAGCAGGCCATCAATCAACTAATGTCATTTGAGTGATCCCCAGGGTGACAGTTAAATTCTACATACAATCATCTGATTTTCTCTTGAAGAGGGCCAGTGAGGTGCTCCAAATGACATGTATACAACATATATTGCATACAATGACCAGTGTCTGGGTTAGGGACCTGTACCAAGCATGTTCTGTTGAATGTGGTTGTGTGGTTGAGGTATCCATGGCATGTGGTGCATACAGAGTGGGGTTCCCTAGCTGTGGCATTCATAACACAGCTGGGCAGACATGTCAGTGTCAATCAGAGATTGCCTGTAAGCAGCCAAGATGAATACCTGACATCCGCACATCTGTACAGAGGACAGACAGAAATTAGCTAGCCAACAGGTTATGCATTAGGATGAATGTTTTGACAGACAGATGCCTGAAACTGATAGGTATGCCATTACTACATGACAGCAGTCCTCAATGACATGTCCTAAAAACATAGTAGTCTACAGTTAATATCAACATATCAGATCAATATCCAATATGAGATACTTAAAAACATACAGCTCAAATAGCAGGAACATGATAGTCAGTAATCAGAGTCCAGCTTTGCATGTAGGGGTGTATGGCTCCAGTACTACAATCTGCAATCTACTCTTACTTGGAAAAGCACTGTTAAAAGTAGTAACATAATGATACAATACATGTGACTGGATATAACCTGGGATACTACCCCAGTATGAAACACGTATAAAGAGAAAAGATTGTGCTACTACCCATGTATACTCAGGTATCCCATACAGTATACTTACACCCCTTGCACCTGTAATGACAGCACATAGAAGCATGTTATGTACATGGAATGAAATACCCTTCTTAAATATGTCATTACCCTGCTATTTTATCAGACTGGAATGTGATCACTGGTTACCAGGGCTACGCTATGCTTAGCAGATGTAAGCATTGCTTAAATGTAAATGCTAAGCAGATTTGCGCACTGGTAAGCGAAGCCTACATGGTGTAAGTGCATATTCATTTAACCGCAGTGCTTAGCTTCGCACAAACCCCGCGCACACCCAGTTAAGACTCCTCAAAACTGCCTTAACCACTCTGTACCCAACAGTTCTTGTTTTGCCTAACAACAAAATAAACAGCCCTTGCCAGTGTCTTGAAACCAGGACCCTCTAGACTATAGTCACAGCACTTAACCAAGTCATCTAAGATGTAGAAATGCCTATTGCTTTTTCAAAAATATCATTTAGTACTCATACTAAATAGCAGTGAGCCACTGCTTTGAATACTACAATTGTTTACTACTTGTTAGTGAAAATAGTGTTGAATCAGTCATGTTTTTATATCTAAGTATACACAGATAAATAATATGGTGGGATACACACACACACACACACACACACACACACATATATATATATATATATGTGTAACATATGCCCATAACATGATATATATATATATATATATATATATATATATATATATATATATATATATATATATATATATATATATATATATATATATATATATATATATATATATATATATATATATATATATATATATATATATATATGTATATGTATATATGTAACATGTGCCCATAACATGTAGTGGAGTCATACCTCAGCACCATAACTCTCAATCTCTTAGTGCAAGTGAACATAATGTAAGTATTGCAGTTATAAATGTAGAATGTTGCTATAGAAACAGGGGTTGTGTCAACAGACATGTGAAGGAAGGCTCTTCTGAAACTGACATGTACACCATCAGTTACTGGTAGACATCATAAAGTCATCATAGTGAAGTACCACACAAATCACAGTAATGATCCTGTGGTATACAGCAGAAATATGAGCAATACATGTGAGCAGTTTGAAACAATCTGGTCAGTTGAGAGGTATACACAGAACTCCTTAGTGCAAGAAGTGTGGACCAAGCATAATAAAGGGGATGTTTAAAGCCATGAAAATGGGGATATATCACAAATACTGGAGAAGATAAGCTCACACAGTTGATGCATTCACACCCTCCTGTCTGTCCTTAAACATATTAACTGGTGGAGCAGAGGTCCCAAGCCAACATACTTCCCACTAGTTAGAGACATCCATCTTCACAGCATCCCACTGCTTTGTCAGAAATACACAACACGTATGGTGGCCAGGCAACAGTACATCTTACAAATATCTGGACATAACATCACACTAAGGTAAATACACTGAGCTGCTAGGCATGTCACCAAGCACTGTCTAAACTACAGGCAGACTGCCAAACTAACCCAATTTTCCTATGGGGGAATACACATGTAAATACAAATATAGCAGGCACTACAGGCATGTAACAGCACGGAGTAACAGACACCAGTGTGAAAGTGCAGCCAACCCCAACCAATCATAACACAGTCACAGTCACATTATGGTAAGCCTAATTAATAGTACAGTATATGGACTGTATGAACAAAACCCATCATCATATTTGCCACTCACATACTAACCCTACATATACTGGCCCAATTCACAGTGGAGTGTGATGCCTGAGTATGGTATGAGACATATCGCAGTCTGGCCCTACAAACACATAAACTGATAGAGTACCAGAAACTGGAGCAGCATGCAATGTCAGATAGAACAGGACTAAGAGCACTGACATCTACCCCAGTCTGTACACAGACCAAATAACATATTCACAATACACTGTTGCACACTACTGACACTGTCAACAATCACCATAAGTACACAGATCTCATTTCTGTACAGACTACAACAGAATATCCAGGTTTTGTCCTCAAATATAAGGCCTCCTATACATAACATGTCTGGCAGTCTGATATATCACTGGCTTGATATCAAAAATGATGTCAGTAAATAATGATATACTGTACATATCCACCTCGTACTGCATGACATATGGACAAAGGGTGACAGACGTGGGCGACAGAGGCAGAAACACAGGGCAAATATTGCCATATTGCTGTGATAAACTGAGAAAATTGCTGGTCTAACAGGGTTTGTTGTTACATTATCTCTTCTGAGGGATATGAAGTCAGTAACACACATGGCTGTTACCATTTACTGACTGCAATCATCAGAGTATTCTACTGCATTTATAAAGACAGAAAATATGTGAGTAACACACCACATCTAAGACTCCAAACTCTGGCCAGTCTGCAGATAACCCTACAGGTGAGAGTTTTCCCAACCACATAACACTGTCATGCCAAACTTTAAATCATGCAGAACAGCAATATCCACACAAACCCTGCTAAACCAACATTACTTCAAATGTAGAACAGCAATACTTGCATTTTGTCACGATGTCTGGAACATCCCCCTCCAGTTTGTTGACCTGACTCCACAGTGTTTGTTGTTAAGAGGTATTTCCAACTACCCTCTGTGACGCTGTTTGTCAGACACCCACATAAAATCCTGCTAACAGTGAAAGAAAAGGGCCAACACCCACATGAAGTCCTTAGTTATAGGAATGTGTTTTCATGAAATTGGCTATAGGAATGATACCACAGCTGTTCCACATGCAAATAGCAAATGGGGGACTCCAATTCATGCACAGGCCATCAGATGATCATGAGCATTACCTACAAAAGTCAAGCTGCTGCCTATACAGAACAGATGTAGTTTTCCACATATACCAGAGAGGGAGAGAGACAGAGAGAAAGTAAGAAAGGAAGAAAGAAAGAGCCAAGCATATTTGTGTATGATCCGTGGGTGGTGAGTGGTCTCTGGGTATTATAATGGTTGCCTGTATTGTTCACTAATCCATACTGTCACATACTCATTGCACATGGGAGTAGACATTTATGGCTTTGGATTGTCTACAACCTCTACAGTGTTTGACAACTGTTGGCCTTGTAATGAGGACATTGGGACATATAGGTCTTCAATATAATAATGTATCAAAACCCACACTGCAATGGATCCTGTTATTACACAATCATCCCAACAGGATACTGATGACACAGACATAAACACACGCCCCTGCCAGGACTAAGTTACAAACCCCTACCTGGCTATGTATTGCTATTACAGTGTTAAGCATTTATCACATGTGCCATGGAGCTTACCTGTTGGAGCGCTATCCTAAGGTATTTTTGAAGGTGAGTGACATCAGCAGCAGTGCTAAAGCAGGGGTAAGAGAAGTGCAGTAAGTGTGAATGCCCACAACATCTGGTGTCAACAAATACTCATATACTCTCCCACACAAACACAGACATTATCACAATTGCTAGGACCAGGACCAGAGCTCCTGTCTAACTAGTTTGCTAAACTAAGGTATTACGCAGTTATTGCAAGTGCCATGGACCTTATATGTTGGAGAACTCTCCAAAGATATCTTTGAAGGTGAGTGACATCAGCAGTGCTAAAGGAGGGGTAAGGGAAATGTAGTAAGTGTGAATGTCCACAAAATCAAGCACACTCTCTCACACAAACACACACATTATCACTGGAGCCAGGACCAGGATTAGAATTTCTACCCAACTAGTTTGCTACATTACAGTATTATGCAGTTATCACGAGCACCATGGAGCTTATAGGGCTGAGACTTGGCAAAAGGGTTATTTCAAGGTGACTGACATCAGAAGGCATGCTAAAGTAGGGCAATGGGAGGTGTAGTGAGTGTGAATGGCCTCAAAATCATTCATCTCCACACACACACACACACACACACACACACACACACACACACACACACACACACACACACACACCCACTTGCCAGTACTGAGATACATAGGTTCATAGCTTCATAGGTGTGTAGTAGGTGAGTGGGCCTGAAGGCTCTACAAGGCTAGGCCAAGGGAATACCTTGTCATCAGGCCACATGACAACAGTCCCCAGTGTGGATCAGGGGTGTAGTCCCTGGAGTGGTTCCCAGGGGTGGGTATTGTATTCACCATCCACTTATCCGGGTTTCTATTGTGGGTGGCCAGTGATGCGCACTGCTTCCTATGTATGTGGTCTATATTCCATAACATGGGCAGTGTCTGGGTTGTGCACATGTCCCACATGCATGTTCTTTGATGTGTGGAAATGTACTTGAGGTCTCTGGGGCTTGTCGTGTGGACAGATTGGTATCTTCTGATGTAGCATTCCTGACCTCATTTGGTGAGACCTGGCTATGTAACTAAGGTTGTGATTGCACCTACATTGACAGTATGATACGGGTATACTGTGGAGTTAGTGGCATCTGTCCATACAGGGCATGTGTATAAGACATGGTATTCCCTTTGTGGGGTATGTTTGCAGAATCTACAGTTGTTGCAGGCGTCCAGTGGGGAGCATGGCAAAAGGGCCACTGTACACATTTATTCAGCTACTGAGGGGATGGAACAGGGTGCCATGTCCTTTTACTTGCTGGATAACACACACTCAGGATATGTAACACATCAAAGGACTTTCTGATGTCAGTGGCACTGTTGTGGTCAACAGGCATGTAGTCCACTGCTATCACACTGTGGGTACTATTTGTGAGGCAATATGCAGGAGAACTACCAATATAGTGGTTGATGACTAGCCAAGTGTGTTTGTGTATGATACTTGGGTGGAGAGTAGTCTCTGTGTAATAGAAGGGCTGTCTGTATTGTTCACTAGTCCATACTGTCACATATAGGGCTGTGGATTGTCTACACTAACCTCTCTAGTGTTTAACATCTGTTGGCCTTGTAATGTGGACATTGTGACATATACTAGGACCTTAACATAATAATTTAGCAAAACCCACCCCACAATGGATCCTCTTATTACACAATCACAGCAACCTCCACACAGGATACTGATCACACACACACACACACACACACACACACACACACACACACACACACACACACACACACACACACACACACACACAATTACCAGTATTGAGATTCAAACTCCTATCTAGGTATGCATTGCTACTATAGTGTACTACATTTATCTTATTTGCCACGGAGTTTGTAGGATGGATGTTGTCCCAAGGTACTTCTAAGGTGAGGAACATCACCAGTCCTTGTAAATACTGGCATTTTGTGATGTAGTGAATGAGAGATTTCAAAAAATATTTTATCCTACACACACATTTATATTTGCCAGGGGTGAAGTTCAACCCTCTATCTAATAATCTTTTTGAACCATTATGGCTACGCACTTACCACATGCACCACTGACCTTACATGGTTTAGGGTTGGCAACAGGTGCTTCTAAGGTGGATGATATCTGCAGGACTGCTAAAGTCAGACACTGAGATGTGTACTAGGTGTAAAATGGGGCCAAACTCTTTAGGGTATGCACATACAAACACTTGCCAGGGATGAGATTCAAACCCATACTTATGTAGTTATTGTTCTTACATAGCTCCACATTTATCGCACACACCATGGAGCTTACATGGTGGGGAGCTAAGCCAAAGTATCTTTGAAGCTGACTCACATCAGCAGCAGTGGGAAAGGAGGGGTAAGAGAAGTGTTGTAAGTGTGAATGACCACAAAGTCAGGTCTCTACAAGGATAGACACATTCTCTCACACTGTTACCAAGATCAAGATTGGAACTCCAACTTAACTAGTTTTTGACACTATAATATTATGCAGTTATCACATGCACCATGGAGCTTATATGTTAGAGAGCTGTCCAAAGGTATCTTTGAAGGTGAGCAACATCAGCCGCAGTGCTAAAGGATGAGTAAGGTGAGAGTAGTAAGTGTGAATGTCCATAAAATCAGGTATCATCAAAGACACACACACTCTATCACAGAGACACACACAGTTTCACAGTTGTCATGTCTGGGATTAGAACTACTACCTAAGTAGTATGCTGCACTATAGTAAGAAGCAGTTATCACAAGTGCCATACAGCTTATATGTTAAAGAGCTGTCCAAAGGTATCTTTGAATGTGAGTAAGATCAGCAGCAGTGCTAAAAGAGAGGTAAGGGGAGAATAGTAAGTGTGAATGTCCATAAAGTAAGGTATTATCAAAAACACACACACTCTCTCACACAAATAGGGCCACATTTACCATGTCTGGGATTAGAACTCCTACTTAACTAGCATGTTACTCTACAGTATTACGCAGTTATCACGTGTGCCGCAGAGCTTATGGGGCTAAAATGTAGCCGATGGTTTATTTCAAGGTGACTGACATCAGCAGAAGTGCTAACATGGACAATGGGAAAAGCAGTGTGTGTAACTGGGCCATAAATCATTCTTCTGAAAAAACACACACATACACACAGTCACACACAACTTTACATTTGACAGGACTGAGTATACAAATGCTACATGAATACTAATTTGTACTATCATGTTACACAGTTATCACAACCACCACAGACACTATAGGGCTGAGGGCTACCAACAGGAATGTCTGCAGTGATTGGCATCAGCACATCATGTGATATCAGCCAATTGGATGTGTAGTGGGTGGTACAGGCCTCATAATGGCATTCTCTCTTTCACTGTCTTTCTCTACCCCACATCTCTGTGAGTGTATGTTTGACATATTATAGTGTGTTGGCCTTAGATATGTGTGAGTATTCCTATCCAATGTGTGTGTGAAGCACAAATGGTGTACAATTTGGTGTGTGCACACAGACATCTGTGAATGACAGATGTCTATAGTTCACTGTGTTGTCAGAGATGGGTTTCATTTCTTTAAGTGTAGCTGCATGCCCAGTATGACCTTCTGTATTGAGTGTGTGAATCCACTCCAGGTAGGGTTGTACTCCAGTCCAGGGTTTGGTGTTCTACACCTGCAGCTACCATCCTGTTTCTGCAGGATATCTGTTGATAGGTTGACAATATGGATTCACAATGGGTGACAGATAGCGGGATGCTGTAACTATTGCTGTCTGTGCTGCTTGTGTTACATGGTTGGTGTTAGCAGAGATATTTAGACATATGTACTGTTTTACACTGTGATGTATTATGTCATTAACTTTGATAGATATGATTATTTGCTCATGGTTGTTTCCTGGGAAATACAAGATGAATGAAGCTGAGTCCAGTATTGTGGTCCGCAGCCTACGCATTCTTGAAGATGCCTGCCATTCTGGAGGGGTAGCTGCAGACACTTGCTGATGGGTCTGTGTAAATGGTCCAGCACCTTGGTACTATGATGGCTGAGAATCCCCTTCTTGTACATATATCAACTAAACAGAATGGCCATATCCTGCTGTGGCCATACCTCTAAGGTGTACAGATTCACGCAGATAACCCAGAAGCAGGGCTCATATATCTGGTAAGTTCCCCTTCACATTGTGGTTTACGAGCAGGTATGTAGCCACCCATTACTGGCTTTGCAGACAGGGGTAGAATGGGCACACATCAGAGTTTCAGACTTCACACACCCCATAATGTCCATGCTTCTACACCCCCCACTCTGTTATTCTATCTTCTTCCTAACATTATGCGAGTGATATCTGTGAAGTATGCCTATAGTTGGCCCTTCATCTCAGCGGTATTTATGGATTGGTCCACAGTTCATGCAGTAGGGCATGGGGGCATGGTACTGGGATTTGTCAACATGACCTTGCATTTGTGTTCTGTTCACTGTGTTAGGTTGTTAGTTGGGACCCCATGAGATACCATCCATTGGCACTACGGGTGAGGCACAGGTCTTTGACAGAGAACTGTAGGCCATTTGGTAGTGATGCAGGCCATCTGTAGCAGAAAAGTGCATTCTGTCACTCCTATATTCCCAGGCTGAAAGCCAGTGGATTCCCCTGAGGTGACAGGGTAAGTGTGCAAGGTGCTAATGGCAATAGTTCCTGTCCATATTGATCCATTGGTCTGGATGCAGGCAGGGTGCTGGTTACAGCTAGGGACACACCTGCATAGGACACCTCTTCAGCATGCTGCATTCTGTGGGTATTCTCATACTGAAGTGGGGTCATACTGTACTAATTTCCCAACAGCAAGGATATGACCTGTGATAAACCTGGGGCTGACGATGGGGTGAGCTGAGTGCATATGTGATATGGAAGCTACTTGCAGCTGACTCACAGAGATACCTGAGACATTCCCCTTATGCTGCCTTGTGCAGGGACATAGGCAGTCTCTCATTACTTCATAACTGTGCCTTTTGTGATCTGCCAGTGATTGGCCAGACTGCAACAGTATTCCATACTACACAGACAACTAATGTGCTGATAACCTGTATGTACAATTCCAAAGGTATGTGCAGATGACAGTTACATTTTATGCACTCTGTCTAGGGTACTTTCACCTGTGTGCTGTGTGTATATATTGTCCCACATTCATGGCATGTCCATCTGTAAGACGGTGATAGATATTGACATCTGGACAGTGAGTATCAGTGAGTATAAACAAATGCTGACATGGGTATTGCTGAGAAGCATTGTGGTTGGCACTGCAGTTGTCGGAACATGGCCCTGTCAACCAAAGTGCTGCCCATAGGCCACCGAGACACAACCCTCCATGCCTACATGCTAACCACTTCCAGACAATATTGAACACACAACAACCTAACACACAGACCTCTGCATATTGTACACATGTAACAATCAATCCTGTAGATTGGGCCAGCTCGGGCAATCTGTGCTCCACTAATATTACTCCTCACACTTAAATGTTACTGCATTTCGAGATAGGATTGCAGGGTGGGCACACCTGACAATTTTAAACACTTGCTATGACTGTACTGGTATTTCAGGGACTCTGTTGGCTTCTAGTTCATATTGTATTCTGACCTATCATGCAGACTGGAGGCATATCAGTAGAATACAGATTTTAGGTTTTATTAACCTACATTTCAGTTTCAGACTTCTTACCCTTCAGAACTAACATACAACTGTCAGACTTGTTGTAGACTGTCTGTGTAGGTCTAGAGGGAGGCTGTTCAATACTGCCATCAATTGGAGGCCTTAGCCCAGTCTTTATTTATGGTCATCTACACCTGTCCTGCTGGCTGAGGCTGGTGGTAGGTATGTGAGCCTCACTAACATGCATGTGTGTGTCCTATGGACACACATTTGGGCCACCAGATGTACTGCAGTGGGATTTGTCACCTAGACTAGTACTGCCTAGTATGCTGAAACCAGTATTTGTTATGGATTTCATGCTGCCCGTATAGGTGTCCAATATCTGCTGCCATCCCATTCAGCCACCCGATCGGCTTGCATGCTCATATCCATATCATAGATACAACTATTAGAACATACTACTCCATTCAGGAACTGATAGGAAGAATGACTTACCTTGTAGCTGGGCCAGTACTGAGGATGGTGCTGAAGGGCTGACTATGTCAGATACACATAGTACACTCCGTATACATGGTAAAGTACAGGTAGTGTCATTTTTGGCATCCATTTAACTGTATGTGCGAGTCAGAGAAAGGTGTCATTCCCTGTGTCCCTACCATGTCAGTGTATGTGCTATGCGTTGCCTCTTTGCCAATGCCTGGGCATACTGGGCATGCTTACTTCTGCCTACATGGGCAAGCTCAGGTAGTTCCTCCTCTTAGTCACTCTGTGCCTGTGCTGGCCTTGGCAATGGTGGGGGGGCTATTTGGCCATGCCCTGTGCTGTTCTTGCTGCAGCTGTTTCCACAGGATTGCATTGTGTAGCATGGCACATACTCTGAGCATTTGTTTACATGTAGCTAGAGAGTACTGCAAGGCTCCACTGGATATGTTCAGGCAGTGGAATCGTAACTTGAGCATCCCAAACACACGCTCTATTATGATTCTGGTTTGTGGTGTGCCTCATTATGTAGTTCTTATTCAGGTGTTTGTGCATTTCTGATGGGTGTCATCAGCCATGGCTCCAGTGCATAGCCAGCATCCCCCACTAGGTGTCCATATGGGATGTCCCCACTGGCAAATGGCTGGTACACCTGTGTCATATGCCAGCTGTGGGAATCATGATAACTTCCAGGGCTACCAGCACACACATTCAAGATAATGCTCTGGGCATCGCACACAACCTGGCAGTTGATGGAGGCAAAGTCCTTGCGGTTTATGTAGACCCTACCCCACTCACAGCATGGTGCTTTGATGTGTATGTGCATGCAGTCTATAGCACCCACTAACTCAGGGTATTCTGCTATTTGGTGGAAGACACGCATATTGCTGGTCAATGCCTCACGGGTGTTGAGGAAATATATGTGCTCACCGACATGTGCTGACATGGCATCCAGGAACTGGTGGAGTACCCTGGATGCTAAAGCCTGTGAGATCCCAGTGATATCCCCAGTTGCCCTTTGGAAGGTACCTCTGGCTAGTATTCTTAAGCCTACACATACCTCAGTATCCACTGGGATGGGTTCCCCTCTGTTGGTTCTGTGTGTGAGGCAGGGCCGGCACAACTCAACAATTTGCTGTAGAATGTCCCTATCCACCCTATAGTGCTCCACTATCTCCAGCTCATGTAGCCCCTGTTAGGTTACACTGGGTCTGTACACTCTTCTCCTCCTCCTCACTGTAGGATGGTTGTCAGTATTCACATCCTGACCACCCTCAGCCTCTTGCACATGTTGATGTATGAGAGTGACAGCAGCCCCTAACATTTTGTGAGTTTTATCAGGTAAAATTTCCCTGTCTGTGTACAACAGTGGTGTAGAGTTTGTGGGAAGAAACAGACTGAAAGGTGTTTGCATAGTTTATACTAATGTGCTGGGCTGATTCTGATACATTTCACCTGCCAGCTATTCTAGTTCTCCTTGACTGCCTTCCTACTGCTGTTTTCCTTTCCCACTGCCTTCCTGTTTAAGCCCTGAGGCTCACTGTGGAAACTCAGTGCTCAGATGTGAGTAGAGCTGCTATTTTCTGTTTTTTTTTTTTTAAACCCGGTGCATGGCACATAGACCCGTTTAGGCAATGTAAACACTGCCAGGCAGCCTCAGACACCCCCACCCCTTCCTGAGCTATGCTTAGGTAAGGGCAAACACAGGCCACAGAGCTCCAATAAGCTTGCAGCATGCATGACACATCCTCTTATGAAGTCATCCACCTTTTAGACTTATACAATTTTGTTGTTTCACCTACACAGTTGGGTGCAAGCTAACACTTAGAGGAAATCTGTGATTCAGTATCAGTCCCCTCATTTGCATAAACCAGAATGCTAGTTCATAGTTACCACACTGACACTGAGCCTTCCCCGTTAGCAACTACTATTCCCTGCTATTGTTGTCTTATGTATGCCGTTGACTATTATGGAAAAATGCTGATTTGGGTATAAAAGCTTATTTCCCCCTTTTTTTCTTATTTTCGGGTCAATCCCATTTATGCACTGCTGCCCCATGCTTAAACAGCTGAGCTCAGTCAAAAAAATAATAAATTTGTTTTTTATAAAATTGCAATAATTTTTCATGCCAATGGCCATATATTTGGCCATTGGCAAGCCTACTATATTGAATACATGCTTTCTTTCGAGCTGTCATGCCTCCATTTTGTAATTTGTAGAAATGTATTTGGTAAGTAACTGAATACATTTCTGCAGGTTGCACTATCCCTGCACAGACGCCTGCCACTTCCTGGATCACTAATTCACCTTATTTGCATAGTTTTCACCAGCAAATGATGTAATTAGCATATAGCAGTGGTGTGCTTGGGGTCTATATTAGAATCTTGAAAGGACTAAACTGCAAATGCTCATATGAGTGAAAACAGAAAACATCAAACTCCTTATTGTGGGGGGTTGCAACCCCCTGACCCCCAGATAACTATATATTCCTACTCCTAGATTGCACCACAGTGAGGAAAGGGTAAATATACCAGTATCCACTGTACCACGATCCCAAAAGATCCACTTCAATGTCCGCCATTTTTGCTCATATGAGCGTTCGCTGTTTAGTCCTTTTGAGAGTCTAATATAGACCTGTGTCCATGTGGGAATAATGTAGGCATACTCATGCATGTCTCAGGGGCTCATTCCTGGATCACTCATTGGCCATATTGCATGCAGCAGCTCTTGCACTATTCAGGCACTCTGTGCAGAGTTTGCTGAATCCAGGGGGTCTGTCTTTTAATTTTCTCTTAGTCTTAAATACATAAAATGATGTACAGGAGACACACATGGCTAAATACACTACCCCTGAGTATCACAAATGACATGTCCATGACAGATAATAGTTCTGTGGTAACTGTTTACACAGATATAAGGTCCATCATTAATAAATCTGCAGGTTTTACATCTCCCACATTTTTCCATCTTAGACCTATAACGGTTATAGTTCTTTGCGGGTTCAGCCTCCACAAATTCTTATTCCTACTAAAACCCAAATGAGGTGTTTCACATAACCTCCTCTTCATTTCTTGAGTAAAATTCAAGGTTCATTTGTAGGTCAAAATTCTGTGGATCTTAAAAGCATCCATATTGTAGGGAAATGCCATTGCTCCAGTTTTTAAAATATCTGTTTTTCTAGAGGTGTCAGTGTTAAATATATCTTTTGGGTGAGTTCCCAAAATGGGTGCATACTTTTCATTCCTTCCTTGAAAAAATCAACTCTTTTAAATTTTTGATGAGAGTTTGTGGATAACCTCTTTTCTTTGAACATGTTAATTAACTTCTTCATCTCACCATCAAATATACTGTCTTCCATAATCAGCCTTGAAAGTCATACTAACTGACCTTTAACAATGCTTTTTTTCTGAAAATATGGGTGACAATTACTAAAGTATAAATAATCACTTGAAAATGTTTCTTTCCTGATGATGGTGGACCACTGCTTCATGTTTTCAGTGTCTTTGTAAAGGATGACATCTAAAAATTCTATCTTATCGAAGGCCTTTTTGTGCATAAACCTTAAAAATTCAGAGGATTTCCCACAATGGGTAACAAAGTCATCTAGTTGTGGTTCACTCACACGCCATAAAATAAGGATGCCATCCAGAAATCTAAAATAGGCATGGATGCAGTTGTAAAAAGGTGAGTTGAGCACAGCTTCCCTTTCCCATGCCACCAGAATGATGTTAGCAAAAACTGGAGTAAATTTTGCATCCATTATTACTCCGGTCCTTTGGTGGAAATATTCACCCTTGAAAGACACAACCTTGTTTTTCAAAATAAATTAATTGGTAGCATAACTATCATTGTTGCCAAAATTGTGGGTGTCATAAACTACCCTGGTAAATGCTGTCAAGCCTAAACCATGAGGAATAACAGAAAATAAATTTACAATGACAACAGTGACAAATAATACTTCATTGTCAAAAAGAAGGTTGTTTAACTTCTCAAGGAAATGCTAAGAGTCATGTAATAAGTGTTCGTGCCTGGAATAATGTTTACATTTCATGTCGATAAAGGCCACTAAACCCTCAGTTTTTGATAGCTGTGATGCCATAATAGGTCTCAATGGGGGTTAGTAGTAGTTTTGTGGGTCTTGGGTCTAGCAGATATTGATGGTATCAATGGATAATCAACCTTAACAAAATCAAAAGTCTCACTCACAATGAAACCTTGATCCAACATGTCAATAAGCTGCTAATGAATTTTCTTATAAGCAATATTTACTTCATTTTAGATATCCTTGTATACACCTCTTCATCATTAAGAATATTAAACATTTTAGCAAAGTACTCCACTTGATCCGTCAGTACTAATCCCCCTCCCTTATCCGATTTTATGACCCAGATACTTCTATCTGTCAAAATATTTCTCGGCATCACTCATTCACCTATTGACAAATTATCCAAAAAGGCTCCATTGCCTCTGTGAATAATAAGGTTTCTAATTTGGTCACCACACACATTCTCATAGGTGGAAACCATAGGATGGGAAGGAAGAATAAATGTACTTTTCTTCTTTAAAGCATTCTCTTTTATTCCATGACACATTTGGTCTTCTCCAAAATACACCCTCAAATTTAATTTGCAGGTGAACAGTTTTAAATTAACCATCATTTTCACCTCATTAGTTTTAAACTCAGGCACAAACTTAAAACCTTTTTGAACAAAGTTTCATGAGATTATATCCACCTGTAAGTGCCTCACGTTAGAAATCTTGAAACTACTAAAATTGCATGAATTTTTGTCAAAGTCATTGTTAACAATAGTTAAAGACATTTCTTGGTGGGTCTGTGATTCTTTTTCCTTCCTTCATTTCTGCTTGGATTTCTTTTTCAGAAATCCCCCCTTGGTCTGCGCTCCCAAAGTTTCATTCCTCAGTCTTTCAGATATGTGTGGCCTAACCTGGTCCAAAAAATTCTTATTAGCACAAGGACCAGAGTCACCCTGATTGGAGTTATCACTGCCACAATCATTCTGTCTGTAATTGCCAGTATTATTTTGATAGATAGAGTTTGGGGGCTGTTTCAATGAGATTTGTCCTGGCTGTTCTAATTACCAGGGGTATGTTATTTTGTCTCTGAGGGACTTCTGTTTCTGTTTTTGATTTCTCACAGTAATCTTATCATCATTCTTAAAGCTATAATCATGATCTGAATGAAAGGCATCAAAAAGTAAATCTCTTTCAATATTAGCATTCAGTGTCTTAATTTCTAAGTCAAATCTGCTTAATGTCTGCTCATTCTCTTTAATAATTAGCCTTATTAAATCACAAGTTGCATTGTCAAACAGCTCTAAAATTTCATTTTGAAAGACAGAATTCAGCACCATCCCATGGGGTAATTTCTAAAACCTTAAACCCTTAGAAACCCTTCTGAAGTAAATACTGTCAGTCAAATATATGTTGTCTATCTGCAGGCTCCTGTACAAAACCAGCTTCTTTTCAAGTTAACTAAGCTGGGTTTTAAAGGGTGCTGATGATTCTGCAGTCACGTCATGAAACTGCAAATCACAGGATTTTAACTAGGACTCAACTGAAAAAGTTCTATTTCCTTTGGTCCACTCAGTATATTGTTCAACTGATGTAAAAAGGCTAGTTAGTGAAGCATTGATGTTAAAATGCACAGAAGTTCCTTCCAAATTCTTTCGTAATGAGCTTTTTCTTTGCTTAGCCATCAAACAGAAAGTGTTCGACTGTGATCCGTTGACATAGTTCGAGATCTGTTGTAACAGCAGTATTAGATCCCCAGGAAGTGACTGACACAAGTTTGCTATCCTGAAAAATGCTCAAGCCCAAAAAGACAAACACTGAAGTAGAATGACTAAAAACACCTTCTTTTCACCTCTAACAAGACTAATAGTCAAGGCAGGCAACAAAAAAAACAGGCTCCAAAAATGGTTTTAATGAAGAAAATGAATATTTTAGTCAATTTATTATATACTATTTTCATTTATAAAATAAAATTATCAACACAAGCAGGAAAAAAAAAACTAGAATGTATGCAGATGAATATAAATGAAAAGTCAAAAATAAGCAATTTATTGATGACCCAAAGAAGTTCTATGCAGGATTGGGAAAGAAAACAAACATAGCACAAACACCACCAAAAAAATAAAGAAATAGATACATTTTGGAAAAGTATTCATGTAGACACTTTTGAACATAACAAAGATACCAAATGGTAGAAAAATTAAAATAAACAATAAGAAATATTAATGTAGAGGAAATTAAATGTGATGAAGTAACAGTCAGAGAAACTGAGACAAAATTAAAAAAAATCTCTTAACTACAAAACCCTGGGGTCACACGCAATACCTGACATCTAACTAAAGGTATGAACATATTTACAGAAAGATTTTACCCTGAGTAAAAAATGTTTATATGCACATCAAGAACAGACACCAACCTGGTTAATAAGAAGAAAAACAAAACCCCTCCTTAAGAATGAACCTGCAAGCCCTCCTAAGAACTAGAGACCAATAACTTGCTTTTGTTAATATATACATTATATAGTGGAATTGATGCAGAGAGAGTTTATAGTCATCTAAGAAAAAATTCAGTCATGGCAATAGACCAAAAATTCAATAACAGAAAGTTATATTGAATAAAGGATCATCTATCGTTAAACAATTTCATAAAAGAGAAGTGCAAAAAGGGGAAGTCTCTAAGTATGACATGGATAGTTGCAAAAAAGGATCAACAGAATCCCAAATTCATGGATAATTTATTTCTTACAGATGTATACTATATACCCTGCATTGATCAAGTACATTGCAGTGACTGTCCATGAGAAAGAGATATTTATTATCCCAGGGATAACAATTCAGAGGGGGTATTCATAGGTTCATAGGTTGGCACTAGGCTATCGGCCCTAAGGCCTATACAAGCCTATAACAATTCCTTGGCTATTTCTTCCCACAGTATTTACTTCCCTGGACCCCTGTCTAGCAGGGCAACTAACATGATCCCCGGGGTGAATTTCCTATCTCCCATCCAATCGTCAAGGTTCCTTTTGAAGATGGCCAAAGAGGTGCTCTGCTTGACATGTATGGGCAGTCTATTCCAGAGTCTGGGAAGTCTCTGGGTCAGAAACCTATCCCTCCAGCAAGTTTTGTTCATTGTGATGGCAAGGTTTAGATCCTTGGAGCATGTGGTTCTAAGGGACTGGGATTTCTTAAAGTGTAGCATGTCCAACAGCTCTGGGTTTAACATGGCCTTATATGTTAAGCAGAGATCGCCTCTGAGTAGACGATATGCGGAAGAGTATAGCTGGAGATTTTTAGATGGTCAGCATAGGGCATCTGCTTTAGGCCTGTGACTCTTTTAGTGAGGTATTTCTGTGGCCTTTCCAATTATTGTAGATGTCTTGAGAGGTACATACCAAACGGGGTGTTGTATTCTATAATGGGTCTAATGAGGGATGAGTACAGTGGGACAATGACCTCCTTTTTTCTGGATGAAATGCCCTTAGTGATGAGGTGTGATGAGGTGTGCCACATAGAAGGATTTCCTGACTGTTGTGGTGATGTGGTTATCGAAGGTGAGACTACTGTCCACCTGTGTCCCTAAGTCTCTTATCACACTTTCGGTGTTTAGTGTATTACCACCTATGTGGTAATTCACAGGTACATGAACATGTGATTCCTTGTCATTGTTATTGTTTTGTCTTGTCTTTAACCCATTAAGATGTTTACTTAATAACTTAGCCAATACAGTTTAATTCCCAGAAAATAAACCTCTTCAAAGACATTGTATCTACTTTTTATGGATGATTTAAAATTGTTAGCTCATCTGATAAGGAGCTGAAAGCAGAACTAAAAATGATAAATACTTTCTCAGATGATATAAGAATGATATTTCGACTTGATAAATGTTCAAAACCAACACTGATCAAAGGAAAGCTGCAGGACCGAGAATATATCCATCTGGGACAGAAATGTCATAAAAAGGAACAAGATCAGTGGGGAGTATATAAGTTTATGGGAATAGATGAAAAGTCAGCAATAAAACATGAACAAATGAGAACAAACCTTAGAACAGAATACTTCAGAAGAACACAGTTAATATTGAAAACTAGCTTGACATCTAAGAACAACGTCCAAACGATAAAAAAAAATCATCTTTCTCTTCTAACTTAAAGATTTGTTGTGATTGGATGCCCCTGTACAGCAACCAATCAGTGGGAAAGAAAAAAAGAAAAATGCTTCATGCTTATCAAAAGATATATTAAAAAGTGCATAGCAAGAGTACACATCCCTCACACTGAAAGAGGAATAGACATCCTTGCAATGGACTATATGTATCATCCTGCAGTCATGGGGTTGCATAATATTTGCAAACCTTATTAGATTCAAACATAGTGAATACTCTAAAGTATGAAGATATGCAGTCGAAGATGACATTTTTGCTTAGTTTACTAGAATTTTGGAATAGTAGTGCTATGGGGCTAACAAGTGATTAAGAGGAATGCACAGGGATGGAAATCGAACCAGAAGTAAATGGGAATCAGACAGCAACTGAAAGTGTCAAGAAACAAAAGAAAGAATATAAGGAAATGGAACAGAAGAAAAAAAAAATGAAATTTCACAATTGCAGTGTCAAGTATAGAAAACTCATACAACAACCACATATTGACCAAGATCTGATACAAGAATTGCTAGGGAGAGGAGAATTTAAGTGACTTATGAAAGATTAATAATAGCACCCCAAAATGGCGAGCTACATACCCCACATACCCTGATGTGTATGAAGGCCCCCACACACCCCAAACTTACATATGACGACTTCAGTCACAGAAACCCCTTTTACTTGCTGGATAACACACACTCAGGATATGTAACACATCAAAGGACTTTCTGATGTCAATGGCACTGTTCTGGTCAACAGGCATGTAGTCCACTGCTATCACACTGTGGGTACTATTTGTGAGGCAATATGCAGGAGAACTACCAATATAGTGGTTGATGACTAGCCAAGAGTGTTTGTGTATGATACTTGGGTGGAGAGTAGTCTCTGTGTAATAGAAGGGCTGCCTGTATTGTTCACTAGTCCATACTGTCACATATAGGGCTGTGGATTGTCTACACTAACCTCTCCAGTGTTTAACATCTGTTGGCCTGGTAATGTGGACATTGTGTCATATACTAGGACCTTAACATAATAATTTAGCAAAACCCACCCCACAATGGATCCTCTTATTACACAATCACAGCAACCCCCACACAGGATACTGATCACACACACACACACACACACACACACACACACACACACACACACACACACACACACACACACACACACACACAAACACACACAATTACCAGTATTGAGATTCAAACTCCTATCTGGGCATGCATTGCTACTATAGTGTACTAAATTTATCTTATTTGCCACGGAGTTTGTAGGATGGATGTTGTCCCAAGGTACTTCTAAGGTGAGGAACATCGCCAGTCCGTGTAAATACTGGCATTTTTTGATGTAGTGGATGAGAGATTTCAAAAAATATTTTATCCTACACACACATTTATATTTGCCAGGGGTGAAGTTCAACCCTCTATCTAATAATCTTTTTGAACCATTATGGCTACGCACTTACCACATGCACCACTGACCTTACATGGTTTAGGGTTGGCAACAGGTGCTTCTAAGGTGGATGATATCTGCAGGACTGCTAAAGTCAGACACTGAGATATGTACTAGGTGTAAAATGGGGCCAAACACTTTAGGGTATGCACATGAATAAGTGCACATACAAACACTTGCCAGGGATGAGATTCAAACCCATACTTATGTAGTTATTGTTCTTACATAGCTCCACATTTATCGCACACACCATGGAGCTTACATGGTGGGGAGCTAAGCCAAGGTATCTTTGAAGCTGACTCACATCAGCAGCAGTGGGAAAGGAGGGGTAAGAGAAGTGTTGTAAGTGTGAATGACCACAAAGTCAGGTCTCTACAAGGATAGACACACTCTCTCACACTGTTACCAAGATCAAGATTGGAACTCCAACTTAACTAGTTTTGAACACTATAATATTATGCAGTTATCACATGCACCATGGAGCTTATATGTTAGAGAGCTGTCCAAAGGTATCTTTGAAGGTGAGCAACATCAGCCACAGTGCTAAAGGATGGGTAAGGTGAGAGTAGTAAGTGTGAATGTCCATAAAATCAGGTATCATCAAAGACACACACACTCTATCACAGAGACACACACAGTTTCACAGTTGTCATGTCTAGGATTAGAACTACTACCTAAGTAGTATGTTGCACTATAGTAAGTGGCAGTTATCACAAGCGCCATACAGCTTATATGTTGAAGAGCTGTCCAAAGGTATCTTTGAATGTGAGTAAGATCAGCAGCAGTGCTGAAAGAGAGGTAAGGGGAGAATAGTAAGTGTGAATGTCCATAAAGTAAGGTATTATCAAAAACACACACACTCTCTCACACAAATAGGGCCACATTTACCATGTCTGGGATTAGAACTCCTACCTAACTAGCATGTTACTCTATAGTATTACGCAGTTATCACATGTGCCGCAGAGCTTGTGGGGCTAAAATGTGGCCGATGGTTTATTTCAAGGTGACTGACATCATCAGAAGTGCTAACATGGACAATGGGAAAAGCAGTGTGTGTGACTGGGCCATAAATCATTCTTCTGAAAAAACACACACACATACACACAGTCACACACAACTTTACATTTGACAGGACTGAGTATACAAATGCTACATGAATACTAATTTGTACTATCATGTTACACAGTTATCACAACCACCACAGACACCATAGGGCTGAGGGCTACCAACAGGAATGTCTGCAGTGATTGACATCAGAACATCATGTGATATCAGCCAAATGGATGTGTAGTGGGTGGTACAGGCCTCATAATGGCATTCTCTCTTTCACTGTCTTTCTCTACCCCACATCTCTGTGAGTGTATGTTTGACATATTATAGTGTGTTGGCCTTAGATATGTGTGAGTATTCCTATCCAATGTGTGTGTGAAGCAAAAATGGTGTACAATTTGGTGTGTGTGCACAGACATCTGTGAATGACAGATGTCTATAGTTCACTGTGTTGTCAGACATGGGTTTCATTTCTTTAAGTGTAGCTGCATGCCCGGTATGACCTTCTGTATTGAGTGTGTGAATCCACTCCAGGTATGGTTGTACTCCAGTCCAGGGTTTGGTGTTCTACACCTGCAGCTACCATCCTGTTTCTGCAGGATATCTGTTGATAGGTTGACAATATGGATTCACAAAGGGTGACAGATAGGGGGATGCTGTAACTATTGCTGTCTGTGCTGCTTGTGTTACATGGTTGGTGTTAGCAGAGATATTTGGACATATGTACTGTTTTACACTGTGATGTATTATGTCATCAACTTTGATAGATATGATTATTTGCTCATGGTTGTTTCCTGGGAAATACAAGATGAATGAAGCTGAGTCCAGTATTGTGGTCCGCAGCCTATGCATTCTTGAAGACGCCTGCCATTCTGGAGGGGTAGCTGCAGACACTTGCTGATGGGTCTGTTTAAATGGTCCAGCACCTTGGTACTATGGTGGCTGAGAATCCCCTTCTTGTACATATATCAACTAAACAGAATTGCCATATCCTGCTGTGGCCATACCTCTAAGGTGTACAGATTCACGCAGGTAACCCAGAAGCAGGGCTCATATATCTGGTACGTTCCCCTTCACATTGTGGTTTACGAGCAGGTATGTAGCCATCCATTACTGGCTTTGCAGACAGGGGTAGAATGGGCACACATCAGAGTTTCAGACTTCACACACTCCATAATGTCCATGCTTCTACACCCCCCACTCTGTTATTCTATCCTCTTCCTAACATTATGCGAGTGATATCTGTGAAGTATGCCTATAGTTGGCCCTTCATCTCAGCGGTATTTATGAATTGGTCCACAGTTCATGCAGTAGGACATGGGGGCATGGTTCTGGGATTTGTCAACATGACCTTGTATTTGTGTTCTGTTCACTGTGTTAGGTTGTTAGTTGGGACCCCATGAGATACCATACATTGGCACTATGGGTGAGGCACAGGTCTTTGACAGAGAACTGTAGGCCATTTGGTAGTGATGCAGGCCATCTGTAGCAGGAAAGTGCATTCTGTCACTCCTATATTCCCAGGCTGCAAGCCAGTGGATTCCCCTGGGGTGACAGGGTAAGTATGCAAGGTGCTAATGGCAATAGTTCCTGTCCATATTGATCCATTGGTCTGGATGCAGGCAGGGTGCTGGTTACAGCTAGGGACACACCTGCATAGGACACCTCTTCAGCATGCTACATTCTGTTGGTATTCTCATACTGAAGTGGGGTCATACTGTACTTATTTCCCAACAGCAAGGATATGACCTGTGATAAACCTGGGGCTGATGATGGGGTGAGCTGAGTGCATATGTGATATGGAAGCTACTTGCAGCTGACTCACAGATATACCTGAGACATTCCCCTTATGCTGCCTTGTGCAGGGACATAGGCAGTCTCTCATTACTTCATAACTGTGCCTTTTGTGATCTGCCAGTGATTGGCCAGACTGCAACAGTATTCCATACTACACAGACAACTAATGTGCTGACAACCTGTATGTACAATTTCAAAGGTATGTGCAGATGACAGTTACATTTTATGCACTCTGTCTAGGATACTTTCACCTGTGTGCTGTGTGTATATATTGGCCCACATTCATGGCATGTCCATCTGTAAGACGGTGATAGATATTGACATCTGGACAGTGAGTATCAGTGAGTATAAACAACTGCAGACATGGGTATTGCTGTTAAGCATTGTGGTTGGCACTGCAGTTGTCGAAACATGGCCCTGTCAACCAAAGTGCTGCCCATAGGCCACCGAGACACAACCCTCCATGCCTACATGCTAACCACTTCCAGACAATATTGAACACACAACCTAACACACAGACCTCTGCATATTGTACACATGTAACAATCAATCCTGTAGATTGGGCAAGCTCGGGCAATCTGTGCTCCACTGATATTACTCCTCACACTTACATGTTACTGCATTTCTACATAGGATTGCAGGGGGGGCACACCTGACAATTTTAAACACTTGCTATGACTGTACTAGTATTTCAGGTACTCTGTTGGCTTCTAGTTCATATTGTATTCTGACCTATCATGCAGACTGGAGGCATATCTGTAGAATACAGATTTTAGGTTTTATTAACCTACATTTCAGTTTCAGAATTCTTACCCTTCAGAACTAACATACAACTGCCAGACTTGTTGTAGACTGTCTGTGTAGGTCTAGAGGGAGGCTGTTCAATACTGCCATCAATTGGAGGCCTTAGCCCAGTCTTTATTTATGGTCATCTACACCTGTCCTGCTGGCTGAGGCTGGTGGTAGGTATGTGAGCCTCACTAACATGCATGTGTGTGTCCTATGGACACACATTTGGGCCACCAGATGTACTGCAGTGGGATTTGTCACCTAGACTAGTACTGCCTAGTATGTTGAAACCAGTATTTGTTATGGATTTCATGCTGCTCGTATAGGTGTCCACTATCTGCTGCCATCCCATTCAGCCACCCGATCGGCTTGCATGCTCATATCCATACCATAGATACAACTATTAGAACATACTACTCCATTCAGGAACTGATAGGAAGAGTGACTTACCTTGTAGCTGGGCCAGTATTGAGGATGGTGCTGAAGGGCTGACTATGTCAGATACACATAGTACACTCCGTATACATGGTAAAGTACAGGTAGTGTCATTTTTGGCATCCATTTTACTGTATGTGCGAGTCAGAGAAAGGTGTCATTCCCTGTGTCCCTACCATGTCAGTGTATGTGCTATGCATTGCCTCTTTGCCAAGGCCTGGGCATACTGGGCATGCCTATTTCTGCCTACATCGGTAAGCTCAGGTAGTTCCTCCTCTGAGTCACTCTGTGCCTGTGCTGGCCTTGGCAATAGTGGGGGGGCTATTTGGCCATGCCCTGTGCTGTTCTTGCTGCAGCTGTTTCCACAGGATTGCATTGTGTAGCATGGCACATACTCTGAGCATTTGTTTACATGTAGCTAGAGAGTACTGCAAGGCTCCACTGGATATGTCCAGGCAGTGGAATCGTAACTTGAGCATCCCAAACACACGCTCTATTATGATTCTGGTTTGAGGTGTGCCTCATTATGTAGTTCTTATTCAGGTGTTTGTGCATTTCTGATGGGTGTCATCAGCCATGGCTCCTGTGCATAGCCAGCATCCCCCACTAGGTGTCCATATGGGATGTCCCCACTGGCAAATGGCTGGTACACCTGTGTCATATGCCAGCTGTGGGAATCATGATAGCTTCCAGGGCTGCCAGCACACACATTCAAGATAATGCCCTGGGCGTCGCACACAATCTGGCAGTTGATGGAGGCAAAGTCCTTGCGGTTTATGTAGACCCTACCCCACTCACAGCGTGGTGCTTTGATGTGTATGTGCATGCAGTCTATAGCACCCACTAACTCAGGGTATTCTGCTATTTGGTGGAAGACACGCATATTGCTGGTCAATGCCTCACGGGTGTTGAGGAAATATATGTGCTCACCGACATGTGCTGACATGGCATCCAGGAACTGGTGGAGTACCCTGGATGCTAAAGCCTGTGAGATCCCAGCGATATCCCCAGTTGCCCTTTGGAAGGTACCTCTGGCTAGTATTCTTAAGCCTACACATACCTCGGTATCCACTGGGATGGGTTCCCCTCTGTTGGTTCTGTGTGTGAGGCAGGGCCGGCACAGCTCAACAATTTGCTGTAGAATGTCCCTATCCACCCTATAGTGCTCCACTATCTCCAGCTCATGTAGCCCCTGTTAGGTTACACTGGGTCTGTACACTCTTCTCCTCCTCCTCACTGTAGGATGGTTGTCAGTATTCACATCCTGACCACCCTCAGCCTCTTGCACATGTTGATGTATGAGAGTGACAGCAGCCCCTAACATTTTGTTAGTTTTATCAGGTAAAATTTCCCTGTCTGTGTACACCAGTGGTGTAGAGTTTGTGGGAAGAAACAGACTGAAAGGTGTTTGCATAGTTTATACTAATGTGCTGGGCTGATTCTGATACATTTCACCTGCCAGCTATTCTAGTTCTCCTTGACTGCCACCCTACTGCTGTTTTCCTTTCCCACTGCCTTCCTGTTTAAGCCCTGAGGCTCACTGTGGATACTCAGTGCTCAGATGTGAGTAGAGATGCTATTTTCTGTTTTTTTTTTTTTTTTTTTAAACCCAGTGCATGGCACATAGACCCATTTAGGCAATGTAAACACCGCCAAGCAGCCTCAGACACCCCCCCCTTCCTGAGCTATGCTTAGTTAAGGGCAAACACGGGCCACAGAGCTCCAATAAGCTTACAGCATGCATGACACATCCCCTTATGAGGTCATCCACCTTTTAGACTTATACAATTTTGTTGTTTCACCTACACAGTTGGGTGCAAGCTAACACTTAGAGGAAATCTGTGATTCGGTATCAGTCCCCTCATTTGCATAAACCAGAATGCTAGTTCATAGTTACCACACTGACACTGTGCCTTCCCCCTTAGCAAACACTATTCCCTGGTATTGTTGTCTAATGTATGCCGTTGACTATTATGGCAAAATACTGATTTGGGTATAAAAGCTTATTTCCCCCCTTTTTTCTTATTTTCGGGTCAATCCCATTTATGCACTGCTGCCCCATGCTTAAACAGCCGAGCTCGGCCAAAAAAAATAATAAATTTGTTTTTTATAAAACTGCAATAATTTTTCATGCCAATGGCCATATATTTGGTCATTGGCATGCCTGCTATATTGAATACATGCTTTCTTTCGTGCTGTCATGCCTCCATTTTGTAATTTGCAGAAATGTATTTGGTAAGTAACTGAATACATTTCTGCAGGTTGCACTATCCCTGCACAGATGCCTTCCACTTCCTGGATCACTAATTCACCTTATGTGCATAGTTTTCACCAGCAAATGAGGTAATTAGCATATAGCAGTGGTGTCCATGGGGTCTATATTAGAATCTTGAAAGGACTAAACTGCAAATGCTCATATGAGTGAAAACAGAAAACATCAAACTCCTTATTGTGGGGGGCTGCAACCCCCAGACCCCCAGCTAACTATATATTCCTACTCCTAGATTGCACCACAGTGAGGAAAGGCTAAATATACCAATATCCACTGTACCACAATCCCAAAAGATCCACTTCGATGTCCACCATTTTTGCTCATATGAGCGTTCGCTGTTTAGTCCTTTTGAGAGTCTAATATAGACCTGTGTCCATGTGGGAATAATGTAGGCATACTCATGCATGTTTCAGGGGCTCATTCCTGGATCACTCATTGGCCATATTGCATACTGCAGCTCTTGCACTATTCAGGCACTCTGTGCAGAGTTTGCTGAATCCAGGGGGTCTGTCTTTTAATTTTCTCTTAGTCTTAAATACATAAAATGATGTACAGGAGACACACATGGCTAAATACACTACCCCTGAGTGTCACAAATGACATGTCCATGACAGCTAATAGTTCTGTGGTAACTATTTACGCAGATATAAGGTCCATCATTAATAAATCTGCAAGTTTTACATCTCCCACATTTTTCCATCTTAGACCTATAACGGTTATAGTTCTTTGCGGGTTCAGCCTCCACAAATTCTTATTCCTACTAAAAACCAAATGAGGTGTTTCACCTAACCTCCTCTTCATTTCTTCGGTAAAAATCAAGGTTCATTTGTAGGTCAAAATTCTGTGGATCTTAAAAGCATCCATATTGTAGGGAAATGCCATTGCTCCAGTTTTTAAAATATCTGTTTTTCTAGAGGTGTCAGTGTTAAATATATCTTTTGGGTGAGTTCCCAAAATGGGTGCATACTTTTCATTCTTTCCTTGAGAAAATCAACTCTTTTAAATTTTTGATGAGAGTTTGTGGATAACCTCTTTTCTTTGAACATGTTGATTAACTTCTTCATCTCACCATCAAATATAGTGTCATCCATAATCAGCCTTGAAAGTCATACTAACTGACCTTTAACAATGCTTTTTTTCTGAAAATATGGGTGACAATTACTAAAGTATAAATAATCACTTGAAAATGTTTCTTTCCTGATGATGGTGGACCACTGCTTCATGTTTTCAGTGTCTTTGTAAAGGATGACATCTAAAAATTCTATCTTATCCAAGGCCTTTTTGTGCATAAACCTTAAAAATTCAGAGGATTTCCCACAATGGGTAACAAAGTCATCTATTTGTGGTTCACTCACACGCCATAAAATAAGGATGCCATCCAGAAATCTAAAATAGGCATGGATGCAGTTGTAAAAAGGTGAGTTGAGCACAGCTTCCCTTTCCCATGCCACCAGAATGATGTTAGCAAAAACTGGAGTAAATTTTGCATCCATAATTACTCCAGTCCTTTGGTGGAAATATTCACCCTTGAAAAACACAACCTTGTTTTTCAAAATAAATTCATTGGTAGCATAACTATCATTGTTGCCAAAATTGTGGGTGTCGTAAGCTACCCTGGTAAATGCTGTCAAGCCTAAACCATGAGGAATAACAGAAAATAAATTTACAATGCCAACAGTGACAAATAATACTTCATTGTCAAAAAGAAGGTTGTTTAACTTCTCAAGGAAATGCTAAGAGTCATGTAATAAGTGTTCGTGCCTGGAATAATGTTTACATTTCATGTCGATAAAGGCCACTAAACACTCAGTTTTTGATAGCTGTGATGCCATAATAGGTCTCAATGGCGGTTAGTAGTAGTTTTGTGGGTCTTGGGTCTAGCAGATATTGATGGTATCAATGGATAATCAACCTTAACAAAATCAAAAGTCTCACTCGCAATGAAACCTTGATCCAACATGTCAATAAGATGCTAATCAATTTTCTTGTAAGCAATATTTACTTCATTTTTAGATATCCTTGTATACACCTCTTCATCATTAAGAATATTAAACATTTTAGCAAAGTAATCCAGTTGATCCGTCAGTACTAATCCCCCTCCCTTATCCGATTTCATGACCCAGATACTTCTATCTGTCAAAATATTTCTCAGCATCACTCATTCACCTATTGACAAATTATCCAAAAAGGCTCCATTGCCTCTATGAATAATGAGGTTTCTAATTTGGTCACCACACACATTCTCATAGCTGGAAACCATGGGATGAGAAGGAGGAATAAAAGTACTTTTGTTCTTTAAAACATTCTCCTTTATCCCATGATCTATTTTGTCTTCTCCAAAACACATCCTCAAATTTCATTTGCAGGTGAACAGTTTTAAATGAACCATAATTTTCACCTCATCAGTTTTAAACTCGGGCACAAATTAAAAACCTTATTTTGAACAAAGTTTCATAAGGTTTATCCACCTGTGAGTGACTCAGCTTAAAAGTCTTGAAACTGCTAAAATTGCATGAATTTTTGTCAAAGTCATTGTTAACAATAGTTAAAGACATTTCTTGGTGGGTCTGTGATTCTTTTTCCTTCCTTCATTTCTGCTTGGATTTCTTTTTCAGAAATCCCCCCTTGGTCTGCGCTCCCAAAGTTTCATTCCTCAGTCTTTCAGATATGTGTGGCCTAACCTGGTCCAAAAAATTCTCATTAGCACAAGGACCAGAGTCACCCTGATTGGAGTTATCACTGCCACAATCATTCTGTCTGTAATTGCCAGTATTATTTTGATAGATAGAGTTTGGGGGCTGTTTCAATGAGATTTGTCCTGGCTGTTCTAATTACCAGGGGTATGTTATTTTGTCTCTGAGGGACTTCTGTTTCTGTTTTTGATTTCTCACAGTAATCTTATCATCATTCTTAAAGCTATAATCATGATCTGAATGAAAGGCATCAAAAAGTAAATCTCTTTCAATATTAGCATTCAGTGTCTTAATTTCTAAGTCAAATCTGCTTAATGTCTGCTCATTCTCTTTAATAATTAGCCTTATTAAATCACAAGTTGCATTGTCAAACAGCTCTAAAATTTCATTTTGAAAGACAGAATTCAGCACCATCCCATGGGGTAATTTCTAAAACCTTAAACCCTTAGAAACCCTTCTGAAGTAAATACTGTCAGTCAAATATATGTTGTCTATCTGCAGGCTCCTGTACAAAACCAGCTTCTTTTCAAGTTAACTAAGCTGGGTTTTAAAGGGTGCTGATGATTCTGCAGTCACGTCATGAAACTGCAAATCACAGGATTTTAACTAGGACTCAAGTGAAAAAGTTCTATTTCCTTCGGTCCACTCAGTATATCGTTCAACTGATGTAAAAAAGGTTAGTTAGTGAAGCATTGATGTTAAAATGCACAGAAGTTCCTTCCAAATTCTTTCCTAATGAGCTTTTTCTTTGCTTAGCCATCAAACAGAAAGTGCTCGACTGTGATCCGTTGACATAGTTCGAGATCTGTTGTAACAGCAGTATTAGATCCCCAGGAAGTGACTGACACAAGTTTGCTATCCTGAAAAATGCTCAAGCTCAAAAAGACAAACACTGAAGTAGAATGACTAAAAACCCTTTCTTTTCACCGCATTCAAGACTAATAGTCAAGGCAGGCAACAAAAAAACAGGCTCCAAAAATGTTTTTAATGAAGAAAATGAGTATTTTAGTCAATTTATTATATACTATTTTCATTTATAAAATAAAATTATCAACACAAGCAGGAAAAAAAAACTAGAATGTATGCAGATGAATGTAAATGAAAAGTCAAAAATAAGCAATTTATTGATGACCCAAAGAAGTTCTATACAGGATTGGGAAAGAAAACAAACATAGCACAAACACCACCAAAAAAATAAAGAAATAGATACATTTTGGAAAAGTATTCATGTAGACTCTTTTGAACATAACAAAGATACCAAATGGCAGAAAAATTAAAAGAAACAACAAGAAGTATTAATGTAGAGGAAATTAAATGTGATGAAGTAACAGTCAGAGAAACTGAGACAAAATTAAAAAAATCTCTTAACTACAAAACCCTGGGGTCACATGCAATACCTAACATCTAACTAAAGGTATGAACATATTTACAGAAAGATTTTACCCTGAGTAAAAAATGTTTATATGCACATCAAGAACAGACACCAACCTGGTTAATAAGAGGAAAAACAAAACCCCTCCTTAAGAATGAACCTGAAAGCCCTCCTAAGAACTAAAGACCAATAACTTGCTTTTGATAATATATACATTATATAGTGGAATTGATGCAGAGAGAGTTTATAATCATCTAAGAAAAACTTCAATCATGGCAATAGACCAAAAATTCAATAACAGAAAGTTATATTGAATAAAGGATCATCTATCGTTAAACAATTTCATAAAAGAGAAGTGCAAAAAGGGGAAGTATCTAAGTATGACATGGATAGTTGCAAAAAAGGATCAACAGAATCCCAAATTCATGGATAATTTAATTCTTACAGATGTATACTATATACCCTGCATTGATCAAGTACATTGGAGTGACTGTCCATGAGAAAGAGATATTTATTATCCCAGGGATAACAATTCAGAGGGGGTATTCATAGGTTCGCACTAGGCTATCGGCCCTAAGGCCTATACAAGCCTATAACAATTCCCTGGCTATTTCTTCCCACAGTATTTACTTCCCTGGACCCCTGTCTAGCAGGGCAACTAACATGATCCCCGGGGTGAATTTCCTATCTCCCATCCAATCGTCAAGGTTCCTTTTGAAGATGGCCAAAGAGGTGCTCTGCTTGACATGTATGGGCAGTCTATTCCAGAGTCTGGGAAGTCTCTGGGTCAGAAACCTATCCCTCCAGCAAGTTTTGTTCATTGTGATGGCAAGGTTTAGATCCTTGGAGCATGTGGTTCTAAGGGACTGGGATTTCTTTAAGTGTAGCATGTCCAACAGCTCTGGGTTTAACATGGCCTTGTATGTTAAGCAGAGATCGCCTCTGAGTAGACGATATGCGACAGAGTATAGCTGGAGTTTTTTAGATGGTCAGCATAGGGCATCTGCTTTAGGCCTGTGAGTCTTTTAGTGAGGTATTTCTGTGACCTTTCCAGTTGTCGCAGATGTCTTGAGAGGTACATACCAAACGGGGTGTTGTATTTTATAATGGGTCTAATGAGGGATGAGTACAGTGGGACAATGACCTCCTTTTTTCTGGATGAAATGCCCTTAGTGATGAGGTGTGATGAGGTGTGCCACATAGAAGGATTTCCTGACTGTTGTGGTGATGTGGTTATCGAAGGTGAGACTGCTGTCCACCTGTGTCCCTAAGTCTCTTATCACACTTTCGGTGTTTAGTGTATTACCACCTATGTGGTAATTCACGGGTACATGAACATGTGATTCCTTGTCATTGTTATTGTTTTGTCTTGTCTTTAACCCATTAAGATGTTTACTTAATAACTTAGCCAATACAGTTTAATTTCCAGAAAATAAACTTCTTCAAAGACATTGTATCTACTTTTTATGGATGATTTAAAATGGTTAGCTCATCTGATAAGGAGCTGAAAGCAGAACTAAAAATGATAAATACTTTCTCAAATGATATAAGAATGATATTTCGACTTGATAAATGTTCAAAACCAACACTGATCAAAGGAAAGCTACAGGACCGAGAATATATCCATCTGGGACAGAAATGTCATAAAAAGGAACATGATCAGTGGGGAGTATATAAATTTATGGGAATAGATGAAAAGTCAGCAATAAAACATGAACAAATGAGAACAAACCTTAGAACAGAATACTTCAGAAGAACACAGTTAATATTGAAAACTAGCTTGACATCTAAGAACAAAGTCCAAACGATAAAAAAAATTGATCCTTCTCTTCTAACTTAAAGATTTGTTGTGATTGGATGCCCCCGTACAGCAACGAATCAGTGGACAAGAAAAAAAGGAAAATGCTTCATGCTTATCAAAAGATATATTAAAAAGTGCATAGCAAGAGTACACATCCCTCACACTGAAAGAGGAATAGACATCCTTGCAATGGACTATATGTATCATCCTGCAGTCATGGGGTTGCATAATATTTGCCGACCTTATTAGATCCAAACATAGTGAATACTCTAAAGTATGAAGATATGCAGTCGAAGATGACATTTTTGCTTAGTTTACTAGAATTTCGGAATAGTAGTGCTATGGGGCTAACAAGTGATTAAGAGGAATGCACAGGGATGGAAATCGAACCAGAAGTAAATGGGAATCAGACAGCAACTGAAAGTGTCAAGAAACAAAAGAAAGAATATAAGGAAATGGAACAGAAGAAAAAAAATATGAAATTTCACAATTGCAGTGTCAAGTATAGAAAACTCAAAGAACAACCACATATTGACCAAGATCTGATACATGAATTGCTAGGGAGAGGAGAATTTAAGTGACTTATGAAAGATTAATAATAGCACCCCAAAGTGGCGAGCTACATACCCCCCATACCCCGATGTGTATGAAGGCCCCCACACACCCCAAATTTACATATGCCGACTTCAGCCACAGAAACCCCAAAAAAGGAAAAATCTCCCAAATCAAGTGAATCAATGTTAGCACACACTCAGAAATTGCACCAACAATGATTTCCTGTTGGAAACAGTCTCCAGAATTCAGCAAGCTCTGCGCAGTGTGCAGAAATAGTGCAAGAGCTGCTGCACGCAATATGGCCAACGAGCAATCCAGGAACAAGCTCCTGGGACATGCACGAGTGTTCCTGCACTATTCTTGCATGGATACAGCTCCTGTATACTAATTACCCCATTTGCAGGTGAAAACTATGCACATGAGGTGAATTAGCGATCCGGGAAGCAGGCCGGCTTCTGTGCAGGAATAGTGTAACCTGCAGAAATGTATTTGGCTACTAAACTAATACATTTCTGCATATTACAAAACGGAGGCATGACAGCTCCAAAGAAAGCATGTATTCAATGTAGTAGGCATGCCAATGGCCAAATATATGGCCATTGGCATGGGAAATAGTTGCAAAATAATAAAAATAAGTTTTATTTTTTTTTTTTGGCTGATTTTGGCCGTTTAAGCATAGGGCAGCGGTGAGCAAATGGGATCGGCCTGAAAATAAAAAAAAGTTGGAAATAAGCATTTAAAGGGCTTCAGGCCAGTTATTCTACATTAAGAAGGTTTATGGTCTGCACTCTTGTGGGAAGAGAGGCCAGATTCTGCCCTTCTGAGCTGGGAATTTATGGTCACAGGCTTATTGTGCCCACTTATTTGAACTGTTTCTTTTTGAAATTGGTGTGCCTTATTGCTGTAGCATAGACCAGATTCAGGCCTGCTGAATCTAGCTTTGTTTGTATAACTTGAGCACAGATCCAGGCCATCCATTTTTGTAGAAGGTTCCGCTTCACCCTGGTATCAAGAGTGTGCAGTTAGAACTCGTCTGATTGAAGACTGCTGGAACAGGAGTCAGTTTTGAGCTTTTTTCTGGTTAATTGGTAACTTGTTTAAATCAGTTTGTTCATTTTTTATTGTTTTACACATATATATATAAAACACTGCACTTTATTCATCTTCTTTTACTGCATTTGTGTTTCTTCCTACTTTATTACAAGGGGCATTGACTACAACTCTGATCTGAGATATATAACAATAAGTATCCTTTTTTGTGCATTTAAAGTGTTCTTTTGATTGTATCTGCTTTATTTTCTGAAAAAAAAAATACTTGTTTCCCACCTTTCTAATCTAGTATAGTCCAGTTTTCAGGTTAGTGCTGAATTCAGGACTGTGTTACAAATGTCTGTGTTTGCCCATACCTTACTTGGATAGAAGGAAGTTTCTCTGCTCACCAGTGAGAGAGGGGAGCATTGAGCAGCCTATCTGTCCCTGGAGAAATGGTTTCAGCCCAGAAATTAGTAGTTTATTGGCCATTTTGGGCAAATTTCTATCTCTTTCATTTCCCTGCTATAAAAAATGCATTTGCCCGGTTTTGCGTGCAGGGCAGCACTGGTTAGTTATGGTGTAACTATTCCCGGCTCCACAAAGTCTCCTCTTCATTTTTCCCTTGGAACTAGACAAACTTTCAACTTAAGCACTCAAGCCATTCTTTCCTCAGCCTGGCACTCGCTCAAAACTCATAGCAAGCACTGATAAACCCTAGCACTAGACCCCCTATACTCTACAGAAGGACAAGGTTCTCTATTCAACCTTATCAGCCATTCAGTAAAACAGTTCACTGTACCTATCCAGGCATGTTCAAAGGGCAGTTTCAGGTGTACTCTCCAGTCCAACTGATGAATCTGGGCATTTTGAGGCAATGTTACAACTGCCTCATGTACACAGACAACCCTCTCTTCCTACCACCAAACACTAATACATGAGAGAGATGCAATTATACAGCCAAACTGGAGGCTAAGTTCTCTCAACCTAAGACTGGATCAGACAGTCAAGAGGAGAAGGGAAATACTTGCATTACACCACAAGCCTCACATAGACCCATTAAACCAGCACCGGCAAAAAACACACATAAATACTCGGAAACATACTTGGAGGCTCTAAATAAAAATCTGCAAAAGCAACAGAGACCTCCAAAGCAGACATCCAAGCAACCTCCACCCCCCCCCAACACAAACCATGAAACATATACTTCACAAAACCAGTGTGCCACACAATCACAGCCCTTAAAGCAAAATAACATACCCAACATACTAGTAATAGGTGACATTATAGTCAGGCACACTAACGTCCCACTCACTAGGCTGAATAAGGAGAATGTTACTGTTAGCTGCCTGTCGGGTGCCAGGATCTGCCACATAACACAAGCACTCAGGTCACTCCAGAACAAGTACAAATATGACTCTGTCATTGCCCATGTTGGTGTGAATGACCTGAGCCGTACCTCCCTGGACTACAAGAAAAGAAACATGGAAGAGCTCTCTGATCACATAGCCCAGGCCGGTATGACCCTGACCCTGAGTAGCATCCTGCCCTCACCAAGAATGATACCATGGTATAAAGAAAAAATTATCAATTTCAACAATTGGCTAAGTTTCTGGTGTCATTCAAAGGCGATCCAGTGTCTATCTGCCTGGGATGACAAGCTCTACAAGTCACGCTGCTTCGCTAGAGATGTTTTGCATCTGTCACCCTTAGGCTTTCGAATACTTGCCAAGGCCCTTGCCACCCCCATAGTGCCTTTTTTAGGCAAGGCTCAAAAGACAAACCCACTGCCATAAATAGCACAAGTAACAAAAAACTGAGGCTAATGCTACTCAATGCCAGAAGTCTAAACCTCAAAATGCACGCACTCGAGGCACTCCTCAGTATGGAGAAAATCAATATATGTGCAGTAACCGAAACCTGGTTTAAGGCTCCAGAGAGCACACCAGCACTACCAGGCTACAACTCATACCATAGATTTCGGATACAGAACCTGGACCAAAATACAAAAGGCGGGGGTGTATCCATATTCATCAAGGATACCCACACCTCCAGGTTAGTGGCACAGCACAATGCTTCAGAGATCATCCACGTGCAACTAACAATGGGCAAAACTGCAATTCAAATTGTAGCCTGCTACAGATCACCCACCATGTCCCAGGACCCCCATTCTGTGTTTCTGGAAACACTGGGAAACATAAAGGTCCTACCAAACACCCTAATATTGGGTGATTTCAATTACCCAAACATTAACTGGGAGAGCTACTCAAGTACTAACTCCCTTGCCCAACATTTCCTAAAATTTATAAACTCAAATGCTCTGGATCAACTGGTCAACACTCCCACCAGAGGTGACAACATATTGGACCTGGTCATCGCCATCATGGGTGACCAGTGTTCCACACCAGAGGTCAATCCTTGGTTAGATCAAACCATAAACAAATCACTTTGGATACCCACATTCTGCCCCCACCCCCAGACAAGGAAACCACCATGAAAAACTTTTCAAAAGCAAACTTTGCATTACTTAAGAACAAGGTGGAAAAGTTTCAAAGCCTCCATGCTAAAGGATAATGCTGTCCAAGCTGCAAAATCCTTTACTAATGTATTTACGGGCACCTACAAGAATGCATGGATCATGCTGTCTCAAGCAAAACCAAGACTCATTCCTCCAAGAAAAGGAAACCAGTCTGGTGGACCCCTGCCATAAACAAGCTATACAATAGAAGGAGGAAACTAGTACAGAAAAAGAGTAAAATCATAAGAAGGGAAGGCATCCCTGATCAGTATCAGCAAGAAACTACGATCCCTCATAAAATCATCCAAGGCAAGCTTCGAAAGAAAAATTGCCAAGGACTCTAAAGATAACTACAAGGCATTCTTTAGCTATGTCAAGAATCTAAGTGGCAATGCTCAGATCTGCTCAGAGTTAGTGCAGAATGGCACAAAACATACTGAACCGACTGATATCACCAACATCCTGGCAGACAGGTTCAGTGCAAACTTCATCCCCCTCTCACCCCAAAAGGACCCATAACCATACCAGAAGAATATAGAGCCCCTGAAATCACAGACACTCAGGTTAAAACAGCCCTCTCCAAAGCCAAAATCACAGCATCAATGGGACTGGATGGTGTCCCAGGCTGCGTCCTACATGAGCTCAAAGACAAACTAATCCCTCACCTAAACACCCTGTTCAAACTTAGCCTCTCCACAGCCTATGTACCCATAGAGTGGTGCACAGCAACGGTTATTCTGCTCCACAAAGGTGGAGCCACAACAGTCCCCTGGAACTATTGCCCTATAAGCCTGACTAGCTTGGTCTGCAAGGCTATGGAACGCATCATTATGGAACTCATAACAGAGACATTGGGAACCTCCAAACACTGGACCCTGTCCAGTTCGGCTTTGTTAAGGCAGATCATGCCTCCAAAACCTGGTGGAGTTCTTTGAGACAGTTACCAAGGTGATAGACAAGGGAAAGGTGGTACACACAGCCTACCTAGACCTTGCAAAGGCCTTTGACACCATTCCCCATTCTGGTATTATAGACAAGCTCGCCATCCTGAACATAGACCCCTACATCAGAAGATGGGTTGCCATCTGGCTCATGAACAGAACCCACATGGTGAGAGATGCAGGAGCTAAGTCTGACTCTAAACCGGTTACAAGTGGCGTTCCCCAGGGCTCAGTCCTAAGACCCCTCCTGTTCAGCATATACTTCTCAGAGGTACAGGCAAGCACAGGAGGACTATGGCTGACCAAGTTTGTAGACAACTGCAAACTAGGGGTTATAATTGACTCTCCGGCTGACACAGACATCCTCCAAAAGGGTCTCACTGAGACAGATACCTGGTGTCAAAATCATGGCCTCAAGCTAAATGCCAGAAAGTGCATAGTCATCCCCTTTGGAAAAAACAAAGTGCCCACAAACTACCACATAGGGGGTAGTCCCCTAAATAAGGAAGACATAATAAGGGAACTGGGGACCCAAGTAGATAGTAATCTCTCCTTTGATAATCACATTGTCAAAGTAGTTAGAAAATCCTTCTATGTGGCCCACCTAATCTCAAACGGGATCGCATCCAGATCAAAAGAGGTCATTGTGCCCCTTTACTCATCACTCATCATATCCATCATAGAGTACAACGCCCCATCTGGGATTTACCTTACAAGACACCTGCAACAGCTAGAAAGACTACAGAAGTATCTCACCAAGAGGATCACTGGCCTCAAACAGATGCCCTATGCAGCTCGACTGAAGAAACTCCAGCTGTACTTTGTTGCATACCATCTACTTAGAGGTGATCTCTGCCTGACATACAAGGCCATGTCGAACCCAGAATTGATGGACATACTCCACCTAAAGAAAACCTTATCCCCTCAAGCCACACGCTCTAGGGATGTAAACCTCACCACAACAATAAATAGGATGTGCTGGAGGGATAGATTCCTGTCCCAGGGACTTCCCATGCTTTGGAACAATATTCCAATCTACATTAGGCAGAGCTCCTTGCTAACACTCTTCAAGAGAAACCTTGACAAGTGGGTGGGAAACAGAAAGTTTACCCAAGGGATCACTTCAGTGGCTCTGCTGGACAGAAGCACAGGGAACTAATTTAAGGGGGTGGCAAAAGCCAACAATTCTGGCTAGGCTTATAAATACCTTCAGGCAGATAGCCTAGTACCTACCTATGAACCTATAAACCAAAATCAGCATCCGGCCATTACAGTCAATGGCATGCATAAGACAACAATACTATGGAATAGTGGTTGCCAAGGGGAAAGACTGAGTGTCAGTTTTGTAACTATGCATTAGCGGTCAGTTTTATGCAAATGAGGGGATTGATACTGAATCACAGATTTCCCCTCAGTGTTAGCTTGCACCCAACCATGTAGGTGCAGCAATACCATGATATAAGCATAAAAGGTAGATGACCTCATAAGGAAGAGTGTCTTGCATGCTGTAAGCTTATTGGTGCTCTGTGGACCGTGTTTGCCCTTAACTAAGCACAGCTAAGGAAGGGGGTGTATCTGACACTGCCTAGCAGTGTTTACATTGCCTAAACGGATGTGCGTACCGCTCACCAGGTTTTAAACAAACAAAAAGAAACCCCAGGAAATAGCAGCTCTGTTCACATCTGGATATGCATGCCATGCCTCGGGGCTTAAACAGAAAGGCAATGGGAAGGGAAAACACCAGCAGGAAGGTAATCAAGCAGAACTAGCATAGCTGGCAGTTGAACTGTATCAGAATCAGCCAATTACACAGGGAACAGCCCAGCCCAGCACACTACTATAAACTATGCAAACACCTTTTTACTCTGTTTTTTCCCAGAAACTCTACACCACCAGTGTACACTACACAAATGGGGAAATTTTACCTGACAAAACTAACAAAATGATTGGGGCTGCTGTCACTAGCATACAGCAATATGTGGAAGAGGCTGAGGATGGAGAGGATGAGAATGCTGATAACCAACCCACAGTGAGGAGGAGAAGAGTGTTCAGACCCAGGGTAACCTACCAAGGGCTACATGAGCTGGAGATAGTGGAGTGCTATAGGGTGGACAGGGACATCCTACAGCAAATTGCTAAGCTGTGCCAGCCATGCCTCACAGAGAACCAACAGCGGGGAACCCATCCCAGTGGATACCAAGGCATGTGTAGGCTTAAGAATACTAACCATAGGTACCTTCCAAAGACCAACCGGGGATGTCATGGGAATTTCACAGGTAATAGCATCCAGGGTACTCCAACAGTTCCTAGATGCCATGTCAGCACATGCCAGTGAGTACAGATATTTCTTCAACACTCATGAGGTGTTGACCAGCAATATGCGCCTCTTCCACCAAATAGCAGAATACCCTGAGGTAGTGGGTGCTATAGACTGAACGTACATACACATCAAAGCACCACCCAATGAGCGGGGTAGGGTCTGTGTGCTGGCAGCCCTGGAAGCTATCATGACTCACACATCTGGCATATGACACAGCTATACCAGATATTTGCCAGTGGGGACATCCCATATGACCACCTAGTGGGGGATGCTGGTTATGCACAGGAGCTGTGGCTGATGACCCCCATCAGAAATGCACACACACCCAAACAAGAACTCCATAATGAGGCACACGCACAAACCAGAATCATAATAGAGCATGTGTTTGGGATGCTGAAGTCACAGTTCTGGTGCCTGGATATATCCGGTGGAGCCTTGCAGTACTCTTTAGCTACATGTACACACATTTTCATTGTATGTGCCATGCTACACAATATGATCCTGCAGATACAGCTGCAGCAGGAACAGCATAGGGTAGGGCCACACAGCCCCCCACCATTGCCAAGGTCAGCACAGGCACAGAGTGACTATGAGGAGAAGCAACCTGAGCCTGACCATGTAGACAGAAGGAGGTGTGGCCCAGTATGCCCAGGCTTTGGCAAAGAGGCAACACATAGCATATACATTGACATGATAGGAACCCAGGGAATGACACCTCCCTCTGGCTCGCACATAGAGTAAAAGGGATGCCAAACATGACACTACCTGTGCTTTACCATGTATAGGGAGTGTACTATGTGCATCCAACATAGTCAGCCCTTCAGCATCATCCTCAGTACTGGCACAGCCACAAGGTAAGTCACTCTTCCTATGAATTGCTGAATGGAGTAGTATGTTCTGCTAGTTGTATCTGTGGTATGGATGTAAGCATTCAAGGGAATCGGGTGGCTGAATGGGATATCAGCAGATACTGGACACTTATATGGGCAGCATGAAATCTATAAAAAATACTGGTGTCAGCAAAGTAGGCAGTACTAGACAAGGTGACAAATCCCACTGCAGTACATGAGTTGGCCCAAATGTGTGTCCATAGGACACACACATGGATGTCTGTGAGACTCACATACCCAGCAACAGCCTCAGCCAGCAGGACAGATGTAGCTGATAATAAAGAAAGTCTGTGCTAAGGCCTCCAATCGATGGCAATGGAGAATAGCCCCTCTCCAGACCTACACAGACAGACTACAACAGGTCAGGCAGCTGTATGTTAGTTCTGAAGGATAAGATATCTGAAACTGAAATGTAGGTCAATAGAACCTAAGATCTGTACTCTACTGATATGCTTCTAGTCTGCATGATAGTTCAGAATACAAAACAAAATGGAAGCCAAAAGAGTACTTGAAATATCAGTACAGTCAAAGCAAATGTTTACAGTTGTCAGGTGTGCCCCTCCCCCACAATCCTGTGTAGAAATGCAGAGACATGTACATGTGGGTTTAATAACAGTAGAGCACAGACTACCTGAGCTGGCCCAATTTACAGGATAGATTGTTGCATGTGTACAATATTCAGGGCTCTGTGTTTTAGGCCACTGTGTGTTGTATATTGTGTGGAAGTGGTCAGCATGTAGGTATGGAGGGTTGTGTCCTGGTAGCCTATGGCCAGTACTGTCGATGACTGAGCCATGTTCTGATAACTGTAGTGCCAACCACAATGCATCCCAGCAAGACCCTATTCAGCAGTCATCCATATTCATTGTGCAGATGTCAATATCTGTCACCATCTGAAAGATGGACATGCCATGAATGTGGGCCCAGACATACATACAGTACACAGGTGGAAGTACCCCAGACACAGTACATAAAATTTAACTGTCAACTGCACACACCTTTGGAATTGTACATACAGGTTAGCAGCACATTAGTTGTATGTGTAATATGGAATACTGATGTAGTCTGGCCAATCACTAGCAGACCACAAAAGGCACAGTTATGAAGTAATGAGAGACTGCTTATGTCCCCGTACAAGGCAGCATAAGGGGAATGTCCCATGTATATCTGTGAGTCAGCTGCAAGAAGCTTCCATATCACACACAGACTCAGCTCACCCCACCATCAGCCACAGGTTTATCACAGGTCATATCCCTGCTGTTGAGAATGAGTACAGTATGACCCCCACTTCTGTATGGGAATACCAACAGAATGCAGCATGCTGAAGAGGTGTCCCATGCTGAAGTGTCCCTAGCTGTAAGCAGCACCCTGCCAGCATCTAAAACAATGGATTAAATATAGACAGGAACTATTGACATTAACACCTTGCACACTTACCCTGTCACTCCAAGGAAATCCAGTGGCTTGCAGCCTGGGACTGTAGGAGTGACAGAATGCACTGGCTTGTTACAGATGGCCTGCATCACTTCCAAATGCCCTACAGTCATCTGTCAAAGGCCTGTGCCTCACCCATACTGCCAATGTATGTTATCTCATGGTGTCCCAACTAACAACATAATACAGTCCACAGAATACAAATGCAAGACCATGTCAACAAATCCCAGTAGAATGCCTATCATGTCCTACTGCATGAACTGTGGACCAACCCCTAAATACCCCTGGGATGAAGGGACAACTATAGGGATAGTTTTCAGATATCGCTTGCATAATGTTAGGAAGAGAATAGAATAACAGAGTGGGGGGGGTGTAGAAGCATGGATGCCATGGAGTGTCTGAAGTCTGAAATTCTGATGTATGCCCATACTACCCCTGCCTGCAAACCCAGTAATAGGTGGCTACAAACCTGCTCGTAAACCACAATGTGAAGGGGAAATGACCAGATATATGAGCCCTGCCACTGGGTAACCCGGGTGAATCTGTACAGCTGAGAGGTATGGCCACAGCAGGATATGGCCATTCTATTATGCCAATAGATGTACAAGCAGGGGCTCCTCAGCTACCACAGTACCTAGTTGCTGGACCATTTACACAGACCCATCAGCAAGTGTCTGCAGTTACCCCTCCAGAATGGCATGAATGTGCAAGAATACATAGGCTGCAGACCACAATACTGGACACAGCTTCATTCATCTTGCATTTCCCAGGAAATAACTGTGAGAGAGTAAGTATATCTGTCAGTAGTTGATGACATAATACATCACAGTGCAAAACAGTACATATATCTGAATATCTCTGCTAACACCAACCATGTAACACAAGCAGCACCAACACAATAGTTACAGTATCCCACTATGTTTCACCCATTGTGACTCCATATTGTCAACCTATCTACAGATATCCTGCAGAAACAGGTTGCTAGCTGTAGGTGTAAAACACAAAATCCTGCACTAGAGTACAACCTACCTAGAATGGATTCACACACTCAATACAGAAGGTCATACTGGGCATGCTTCTACACTTAGAGAAATGAAGCTCATGTCTGACAACAACAGTGAACTATACATACCTGTCAGTTGCAGATGTCTGTGCACACACACCACATTGCACACGATTCATGCTTTGCACACATATTGGATAGGAATACTCACACATATCCAAGGCCAACACTCTATAATAGGTCAAACATACACACACACAGATGTGGGGGAAGAGAGAGGCAGACAGTGACAAAGAGATTGTCATCATGATGCCTGTCCCACCCACCACACATCCGATTGACCAATATCACATGAAGTGTCAATGTCAATCACTGTAGACATTTGCTTTTGGTAGCCCTCAGCCCTATAGTGTCTGTGGTGCTTGTGATACCTGCGTAACATGATATTACAAATCAGTATTCATCTAGCATTTGTATACCCAGTCCTGTCAAATGTAAAGATGTGCGTGACTGAGTGTTGTGTGTGTGTTTCCAGAGGAATGGTTTATGGCCCATTCACACATACTGCACTTCCCATTGCCCATGCTAGCAGTCATGCTGATGTCAGTCACCTTGAAATAACCCTCTGGCCAGTTCTCAGCACATGGCAACTGTGAAACTGTGTGTGTGTGTGTGTGTGTGTGTGTGTGTGTGTGTGTGTAGATTAATGATTTTGAGGCAGTTCAGTCACTACACCTCACAGTGCCCTATGTTAGCAAGCCTGCTGATGTCAGTCACCTTGAAATAACCCTCTGGCCAGTTCTCAGCACATGGCAACTGTGAAACTGTGTGTGTGTGTGTGTGTGTGTGTGTGTGTGTGAGTGTGTGTGTGTGTGTGTGTGTGTGTGTGTGTGTGTGTGTGTGTGTGTGTGTGTGTGTAGAGTTTAATGATTTTGAGGCCATTCACAGTCACTACACCTCCCATTGCCCTACTTTATCAAGCCTGCTGATGTCAGTCACCTTGAAATACCCCTTTGGACAAAGGCTAGTCCTATAATCTCCATGGTGTGTGCAATAACTGTGTAATGCTGTAATGTAACACATTAATTTGGTATGAGTTCTAATCCCAGACATGGCAACAGTGAAACTCTGTGTGTGTGTGTGTGTGTGTGTGTGTGTGTGTGTGTGTGTGTGTGTGTGTGTGTGTGTGTGTGTGTGTGTGTGTGTGTGTGTGTTTGAGTGTTTGTGTGTGTGTGTGTGTGTGTGTGTGTGTGTGTGTGTGTGTGTGTGTGTTTGAGTGTGTGTGTATGTGTGTGTGTGTGTGTGTGTGTGTGTGTGTGTGTGTGTGTGTGTGTGTGTGTAGATTAATGATTTTGAGGTAGTTCAGTCACTACACCTCACATTGCCCTATGTTAGCAAGCCTGCTGATGTCAGTCACCTTGAAATACTCTTTTGGACAAGTGCCAGCCCTATAAGCTCCATGATGCATACGATAACTGTGTTTTGCTATAGTGTAACATACTAGTTAGGTAGGCGTTCTAATCCCAGACATGGCAACTGTAAAACTCTGTGTATGTGTTTAGAGATTAATGATTTTGAGGCCATTCACAGTCACTATACCTCCCATTGCCCTACTTTAGCAAGCCTTCTGATGTCAGTCACCTTGAAATACACCTTTGAACAAGGACTAGCCCTGTAAGCTCCATGACATGTGTGATAACTGCGTAATGCTATCATGTAACATATTAGTTAGGTAGGAGTTCTAATCCCAGACATGGCAACTGTGAAACTGTGTGTGTGTGTGTGTGTGTGTGTGTGTGCATACAGCAATATGTGGAAGAGGCTGAGGATGGAGAGGATGAGAATGCTGATAACCAACCCATAGTGAGGAGGAGAAGAGTGTTCAGACCCAGGGTAACCTACCAAGGGCTACATGAGCTGGAGATAGTGGAGTGCTATAGGGTGGACAGGGACATCCTACAGCAAATTGCTAAGCTGTGCTGGCCACGCCTCACAGAGAACCAACAGCGGGGAACCCATCCCAGTGGATACCAAGACATGTGTAGGCTTAAGAATACTAACCATAGGTACCTTCCAAAGACCAACCAGGGATGTCATGGGAATTTCACAGGTAATAGCATCCAGGGTACTCCAACAGTTCCTAGATGCCATGTCAGCACATGCCAGTGAGTACAGATATTTCTTCAACACTCATGAGGTGTTGACCAGCAATATGCGCCTCTTCCACCAAATAGCAGAATACCCTGAGGTAGTGGGTGCTATAGACTGAACGTACATACACATCAAAGCACCACCCAATGAGCGGGGTAGGGTCTGTGTGCTGGCAGCCCTGGAAGCTATCATGACTCGCACATCTGGCATATGACACAGCTATACAAGAACTCCATAATGAGGCACACGCACAAACCAGAATCATAATAGAGCATGTGTTTGGGATGCTGAAGTCACAGTTCTGGTGCCTGGATATATCCGGTGGAGCCTTGCAGTACTCTTTAGCTACATGTACACACATTTTCATTGTATGTGCCATGCTACACAATATGATCCTGCAGATACAGCTGCAGCAGGAACAGCATAGGGTAGGGCCACACAGCCCCCCACCATTGCCAAGGTCAGCACAGGCACAGAGTGACTATGAGGAGAAGCAACCTGAGCCTGACCATGTAGACAGAAGGAGGTGTGGCCCAGTATGCCCAGGCTTTGGCAAAGAGGCAACACATAGCATATACATTGACATGATAGGAACCCAGGGAATGACACCTCCCTCTGGCTCGCACATAGAGTAAAAGGGATGCCAAACATGACACTACCTGTGCTTTACCATGTATAGGGAGTGTACTATGTGCATCCAACATAGTCAGCCCTTCAGCATCATCCTCAGTACTGGCACAGCCACAAGGTAAGTCACTCTTCCTATGAATTGCTGAATGGAGTAGTATGTTCTGCTAGTTGTATCTGTGGTATGGATGAAAGCATGCAAGGGAATCGGGTGGCTGAATGGGATATCAGCAGATACTGGGCACTTATATGGGCAGCATGAAATCTATAACAAATACTGGTGTCAGCAAAGTAGGCAGTACTAGACAAGGTGACAAATCCCACTGCAGTACATGAGTTGGCCCAAATGTGTGTCCATAGGACACACACATGGATGTCTGTGAGGCTCACATACCCAGCAACAGCCTCAGCCAGCAGGACAGATGTAGCTGATAATAAAGAAAGTCTGTGCTAAGGCTTCCAATCGATGGCAATGGAGAACAGCCCCTCTCCAGACCTACACAGACAGACTACAACAGGTCAGGCAGCTGTATGTTAGTTCTGAAGGATAAGATATCTGAAACTGAAATGTAGGTCAATAGAACCTAAGATCTGTACTCTACTGATATGCTTCTAGTCTGCATGATAGTTCAGAATACAAAACAAAATGGAAGCCAAAAGAGTACTTGAAATATCAGTACAGTCAAAGCAAATGTTTACAGTTGTCAGGTGTGCCCCTCCCCCACAACCCTGTGTAGAAATGCAGTGACATGTACATGTGGGTTTAATAACAGTAGAGCACAGACTACCTGAGCTGGCCCAATTTACAGGATAAATTGTTGCATGTGTACAATATTCAGGGCTCTGTGTTTTAGGCCACTGTGTGTTGTATATTGTGTGGAAGTGGTCAGCATGTAGGTATGGAGGGTTGTGTTCTGGTGGCCTATGGCCAGTACTGTCGATGACTGAGCCATGTTCTGATAACTGTAGTGCCAACCACAATGCATCCCAGCAAGACCCAATTCAGCAGTCATCCATATTCATTGTGCAGATGTCAATATCTGTCACCATCTGAAAGATGGACATGCCATGAATGTGGGCCCAGACATACATACAGTACACCGATATGTTGCCAACTTTATAGCCCCTTTGTTTGAACCTGTTTGTTAAGTCACATTGATTGAGACAAAATGTAGACTGTTTCGAACAAATACGCTTGGCTCTAATAAACTGAGATTTGTGAATGTTCCTAGTTATGTGTGGAGGATGGTAGCTGGAAGCATGTAGTAGGGAGTTGTATTGTGGGAACTTTCTATACATCTCTGTTTCCAAGGTGCCGTCAGGGAGCTTATGTACAAGGACATCCAGAAATGTGACTTAACAAACAGGTTCAAACAAAGGGGATATAAAGTTGGCAACATATCGGTTGCCAAACATCAGGTGAATAGCATGCAGAGATCTGATCTACTTCAATATAGGGATCATACAGGTACAACATCGCAAACATTAAGATTTACTACCACTTATGCTCGGAATACTAATTGTCTTTTCGATAGTGTCCGTAGACACTGGAATATTTTACAATCTGACCAAATGGTTGCTAACATTATTCCAGACAGATGCACTCTTTCATACAGAAATGGAAAAAATCTCAAATCTTATTTCAATCACTATAAACATAGTGACAATAAAAGTTTTGTATCAAAACAGACGACCATATCAGGGAAGACATTACAGGGATGCTTTCCATGTGGTCATTGTTCTAATTGCAAATACATTAGCACATCCAAAGTTTTTTCTAGTAGAAATTGCTCCCGGGCTTTTGACATAAGCTTTTTTGCCAATTGTAGTAACGATTGGGTTGTCTACCTGGCTACATGCAACTGTGGAGCATTCTATGTAGGGCAGACGTCTCATCCCATCAGATCACGTATTTCTGAACATATGAGTAACATTAAACACAAAAAACTAACAAATGCCTTATATAAACATCAGTTGATGCATCCAACTGCTCAATTTATGTTCACCATTATTGATATAGTATATGGAAACCGTACAAATAAAACTGGGTGGCATAATATATTGAATAGCAAAGAGAAAAAGTGGATTATAAAGCTTGGGGGTTTGTTTCCCCCTGGACTAAATGAATATTTATGAGTATTCAACCAATGGGTAATGTTTCTTTATTATTTAAACAGCATGTTTTTTTGAATTGAATCTATACACTGAGGAAGGCTGTGTTGTTGTTCCAGCCGAAACCGGTTTGTTTTTTTGCTGTATGTATCTTTGAATACAATTATTTTAGTCACTCTTGCTTGCTCTTGTTTTTTTGTATGAATCTAGTATTGTGAGCCTTGCAATTGCTCTCGTGCAGGGGGACTTTGATTATTGATCCTCACCTTAGAAGAACCTTGGGACAACCTCCATCCTCTAAGCTCCGTAGCGCGTGTGATAAATGCAGTGCACTGTAGTAGCAATACATAGCTACGCAGGGGTTTGAATCTCAGCACTGGCAAGTGTGTGTATCATCAATATCCTGCTTGGAGGTTGCTGTGATTGTTTAATAGAAGAGGATGCATTGTGGGGTGGGTTTTGCTAAATAATTATGTTGAGGACCTTGTATATGTCACAATGTCCACCTTACAAGGACAACAGATGTCAAGCACCAGAGAGGCTGGTGTAGACAATCCATAGCCCTACATGTGACATTATGGATTGATGAACAATATAAGCAATCCTTGTATTACTCAGAGAACACTCTCCACCCATGTCTCATACACAAAGCAACAACCACTATATTGGTAGTTCCCTGCATATTGCCTCACAGATAGTAACCACAGTGTGATTGCAGTGGACTGCATGCCTGTTGACCACAACAGTGCCACTGACATTGGAAAATAGTGTGATGTGTTACATCTCCTGACTGTGTGTTATCTAGAAAGTTTAAGAACATGGCACCTGTTCCATCCCTACAGTAGACAACTAAATGCTTACAGTGATCCTTTTGCTATGTTCCCCACTAGACGCCTGCAACAACTGTAGATTCTGCATATGTAACCCACAAAGGGAATACCATGCCTTATACACATGCCCTGTATGGACAGAAGCCACTAACTCCACTGAATACCTGTATCATGCTGTCAATGTAGGTGCAAGCACAACCTCAGTTCCATAGCCAGGTCTCACCAAATGAGGTCAGGAATGCTACATCAGAATATAACAATCTGTCTACACAACATGCCCCAGAGATCTCAAGTACACTTCCACATGTCCAAGAACAAGCATGTGGGACATGTGCACAACCCAGACACTGTTCATAGGTTCATAGGCTCATTGGTAGGTACTAGGCTATTGGCCCTGGGGCCTATACAAGCCCAGCCAAAAAGGTACCCTGGCTTTTGCCACCCAAAAAAATTATTTCCCTGTGCCACTGTCAAGCAGAGCCACAGAGGTGATCCCCGGGGTGAATTTCCTATTTCCCATCTAATCAGCAAGATTTTTCTTGAAGAGTGCTAATGAGGAGCTTTGTTTGATATAGATAGATAATTTATTCCAGAGTATGGGAAGTCTCTGGGACAGGAATCTATCCCTCCGGCATGTTCTGTTTATTGTGGTGACAAGGTTTAGGTCCCTAGAGCATGTAATGTAGATCAAATACATGGGAAGCAGTGCACATCACTGGACACCCACAATAGTAACCCAGATGAGTGGATGGTGAATACAATACCCACCGGTTGGGACCACTCCATGTACTACACCCCTGAGCTACACTGGAGACCATTGTCATGTGGCCTGATGCCAAGGTATTCCCTTTGCCTAGCCCTGTACAGCCTTCAGACCCATTCACCTACTACACACCTGTGAAGCAATGAACCTATGCATCTCAGTAGTGGCGTGTGTGTGTGTGTGTGTGTGTGTGTGTGTGTGTGTGTGTGTGTGTGTGTGTGCGTGTGTGAGTGTGTGTGTAGTGATTAATGATTTTGAGGCCATTCACAGTCACTACACCTCCCATTGCTCTACTTTAGCAAGCCTGCTGATATATTTCACCTTGAAATAACCCTTTGGCCATGTATCAGCCATATAAGCTCTGTGGTGCTTGTGATAACTGCATAATACTGTAGGGTAACAAACCAGGTAGGTAGAGGTTCTAATCCTGATCCTGCCAACTGTGACAATGTGTGTGTTTCCTTGAGAGAGTGTGGACAGTTCTCCAAAAAGTAAGCTCCATGGCGCATGCAATCACTGTGTAAAACTGTAATAGCAATACATAGTCAGGTAGGAATTGAAAACTCAATACTGGTAAGTGTGTGTGTCATCAGTATCCTGTGTGGGTGTTGGGTTGATTGTGTAATGACAGGATCCATTGCAGTGTGGGTTTTGCTACATCATTATATTGAAGACCTATATGTCCCATTGTCCGCATTACAAGGCTAACAGTTTTCAAACACTGTAGAGGTTGATGTAGACAATTCTCAGCCATAAATGTGTACACCCATGTGCAATTACTATGTGACAGTCTAAATTAGTAAACAATATAGGCAACTGTTATAATATCCAGATACCACTCTCCACCCACAGATCATACACAAACATGCTTAGCTCTTACTCTCTTACTTCTTTCCTTTCTTACTTTGTCTCTGTCTCTGTCTCTCTTTCTCTCTCTCTCTCTCTCTCTCCCTCCCTGTTGGATGGGGAAAAGTACATCTGTTTTGCATAGGCAGCAGCTTGAGTTTTGTAAGTAATGCTCATGATCAGCTGATGGTCTGTGCATGAATTGCAGTCCCTGCACTTGCTAATTGCATGTGGAACAGCTGTGGTATCATTTCTATAGCCAATTGCATGGAAACACACTTTATAACTAAACACTTCATGTGGGTATTAGCCCTTTTCCTTCAGTGGGAGCAGGACTTCATGTGGGTGTTTGACAAACAGCATCACAGAGGGTAGTTGGAAATACATATTACAACATACACTGTGGTGACAGGCCAACAAACAGGAGAACGATGTTCCAGACATGGGGACGGAATGTAAGTATTGCTGTTCTACATTTGAAGTAATGTTAGTTTAACAGGGTTTGTGTGGATATAGCTGTTCTACATGATTTAAAGTCTGGCATAACAATGTTATGTGGTTGAGGAAACTCTCACCTCTAGGGCTATCTGCAGACTGGCCAGAGTTTGGAGTCTTACATGTGTTGTGTTACTCACACATTTCCTATCCTTAAAAATGCAGTAGCATATTCTGAGGACTGCAGTTAGTACATGGTGACAGCCATGTGAGTTACTGACTTCATATCTCTCAGAAGAGATGTGTCACAACAAACCCTGTTACACCAGGAAATTTCTCAGTTTATCACAGCAATATGTCAATATTGGCCCTGTGTTTGTGCCTCTGTCCCTCAAGTCTGTCACTCTTTGTCCATATGTCATGCAGTAAAAGGTGCATATGTACAGTACAGCACTATTTACTGACATCATACCTGATAACAAGCCAGTGAGATATCAGACTGCTAGATATGTTATGTAAATAAGACCTTATATTTGAGGACAACACCTGGACATTCTGTTGCAGTGTGTACAGTAGCGAGGTCTGTGTACTTATGGTGATTGTTGACAGAGTGTGTATTGTGAATATGTTACTTGCTCTGTGTACAGACTGTGGTAGATGTCATTGTTCTTGGTCCTGTTCTGTCTGATGTTGAATGCTGCTCCAGTTTATGGTACCCGATCAGCGTACATGTTGTTAGGGCCAGACTTACACATGTCTCATACCACCGTCAGGGATCAGACTACACTGTGTACTGGCCCAGTATATGTAGAGTTAGTGTGTGAGTGGCACATATGAGGATGGATTTATTCACACAGTCCATATACTGTAATATTAATTAGGCTTACCATAATATGACGACAGCTGTGTTCAGATTGGTTGTGGGTATGCACTTTCACACTGGTGCCTGTTACTCTATGCTGTTACATGCCTGTAGTGCCTGCTATATTTGCAAGTACATGTGTATTCTCTCATAGGAAACTTGGGTCAGTGTTGTGGCAGTTTGCCTGTAGTTTACACAGTGCTTTGTGACATGCTTAGCAGCTCAGTGTATTTAGCTAGTGTGATGTTATGTCCAGATATTTGTCAGATGTACTGTTGCCTGGCCACCATAACTGTTGTGTATTTCTGACAAAGCAGTGGGATGCTGTAAAGATGCATTCACTAACTAGTGGAAAGTATGTGGGCTTGGGGCCTCTGCTCCTCCGGTTAATATGTGTTAAGACAGACAGGAGTGTGTGAATGCATCAACTGTGTGAGCTTATCTATTCCAGTATTTTCATGATATCCTCATTTCCATGGCTGTAAACATCCACTTTGTCAGGCTTGGTCCACACATCTTGCACTAAGGAGTTCTGTGTATACCTCAGGCTTGACCAGATTGTGTCAGACAGTCCACGTTTATTGGTCATATCTCTGCTGTATTCCATAGGATCATTACTGTGATTTGTGTGGTACTTCACTATGATGATCTTAGGATGTCTGTCAGTAACTGCTGGCGTGCATGTCAGTATCAGAAGTGACTTTCCACATGTCTGTTAACACAACCCCTGTTACTGTAGCAGCATTCTACATTTATACCTGCAATACTTACTTTACATCCTCTTGCACTAAGAGGTTGTGACGATGGGTGCTGAGGTATGACTCCACTACATGTTATGGGCATATTTTTTTATGTATATATACATATATATATATATATATATATATATATATATATATATATATTTATATTTACACACACACACACACACACACACACATATACATATATACATACATAAACATATATATATATATATATATATACATATATATATATATATATATATATATATATATATATATAAATACATATATATATACATATATATATATATATATATATATATATATATATATATATATATATATATATATGAATATATAGATAAATCAATATACAGATATATAGAAATATATCTATAGAAATATATATAGGGGTCTGTTGAGCCAGCCCACATCCTAGCTTTTAGTCATTGCCTGAGGTGTATTTTCAATGTTGTAATTCTAGTACAGACTGCATTTCTGTAAATTGGTGCAAAGCTGATAGATCTCCTGGCTGTGAGCAGAGTTGGAATCTATTCCAAACTGATAAATACACTTTTTACAACTTAATTTGCACTGTGCTCTATTCATACATGTGCTTATTATTTTTATTAGTGCTGTATTTCCACCCACTCTCCCTGTTGGTATCTTGTTGTTATACTTGGTGACTTTTCAGTTGCTAGAATCTCCCTGTCTGCTGACTGAGTGTGCTTCTCAGCTGATAAGTATATTTTTTGCACTTTTTAACTGTTCAGAGATGAATAAAACAATAATTGAATTCAGTTCAGAATACCTTTTGAATAAATTGCATTTATTTAAACTGTATTTGCTTTAATACTGCTACACACTGAAGTGTGTGCTAGCTTGCACTGCACTTGAATTGTTTTAGTGCTGTTTTAGCTGATTTTCTGTAAAAAAAAAAAAACAACCTTAAGCCTGTTTCCTACCTTTCCTGTAACTAGTTTTGTCCAGATACAGGTTTGCTGTATCCGGGACTGTATGTAAGCTTCTGAGCCCCCCAAGCCTTTCTGTGTTGGAGGAAGCTTTGTAGCTTAGTGTGAGTGGTAAGCACTAGGTAGCCTATCTATCATAAGAGGAGTGGTTTCTGGCCCAGAAATTGTAGTTTATTGGCCATTTGGGTAGTTTTTACATCTTTCTCTCAACTTCCTGATTTAAAATCCAACATGTGCACTTGTTTCCCTCCCCTTCCTGTAACTAGTCTAGTCCAGATACAGATTTGCTGTATCCAGGACTGTTTGTAAGCTCCTGAGCCCCCAAGCCTTTCTGTCTTAGAGGGGAGCCTTCTAACTTATCAGTGGGAGTGGTAAGCACTAGGTAACCTATCTACCACATAAGGAGTGGTTCTGGCCCAGAAATTATAGTTATTGGCCATTTGGCCAGTTTTTCCATCTCTCTCAACTTTCTGATTTAAAAGCCCTCATTTGCACTTGTTAACCCCTTTCCTGTAACTAGTCTAGTCCAGATAGAGGTTTGCTGTATCCAGGACTGTTTGTAAGCTCCTGAGCCCCCAAAGCCTTTCTGTGTTGGAGAGAAGCCTGCTGGCTTATCAGTGGGAGTGGCAAGCATTAGGTAACCTATCTACCACATAAGGAGTGGCTTCTGGCCCAGAAATTGTAGTTATTGGCCGTTTGGGCAATTTTTCCATCTCTCTCAACTTTCTGATTTAAAAGCCCGCATTTACACTTGTTTCTTTCCTGTACCTACTCTAGTTCAGATACAGATTCTTAGTTTTAGCACTTGAATTGACTTATTCGTGCTCTGCACTTGTTCAGAACTTGTTGTAAGCAATAAATAAGCTACAAATTACTACAACAATACCCCTTCCTCATTTCCTAGAGGAAAACAGTTTTTGTACTTACTTTCCTCATTTGCTTAGAGAAAAACAGCTCTTGTACTCTCTTTCCTCACTTATCTAGAGGAAAATAGTTTTTTATTCAGGCATGTCAAAGGGCCAGCTCCCAGTGTTCTCTCCTGTCTGTCTGATGAATCTGGGCATCTTGGGGCAATGTAGCAATTGCCTCAAGTACACAGACAACCCTCTACTCCTACCACCCAACACTACAACCTGTGAGAGATGCACTTATCTAGCTAAACTGGAGGTAAAGCTCTCTCCAAACAAGACTGAACTTGACAGTCAAGAGGAGAATGTAAACACTTGCACCACACCACACTCATCACATAGTCACACTAAATCTACACCACCAAAATACACACATAGAAACAAAAACATTTGTGGAGGCTCTGAATAATAATCTGCTCAAGCAACAAAGACCTCCAAAGCAGAAGCACAAGCAACTTCCACCACCCCAACACAACCCAAATGACACATAGTCCACAGACTCAGTGTGCCACTCAACTACAGCCCATAAGGCAAAACAATGTACCCAACACACTAGTCACAGGTGACTCTTTAGTCAGGCACACTGATGTCCCACTAATCCAGGCTAAACAAGGAGAAGGTTACTGTCAGCTGCCTGTCGGGTGCCAGGATCTGCCACATAACCTACGCACTCAGGTCACTCCACAACAAGTACAAATACATTATCCATGATGGTGTGAATGACCTGAGATGTACCTCCCTGGACTACATAAAAAGAGACTTGAAAGAGCTCTCCAGTTTTGTAGCCACAACAGGTATGACCCTGAGTAGCATTCTACCATTGCCCAGAATGATACCGCAGTACAAGGACAAATTGATTGACATCAACAATTGGCTAAGCTTCTGGTGTCATTCTAAGGGGATCCAGTATCTGTCTGTCTGGGATGGCATGGGTCGACAGACCATGATGCTTTGCCGGAGATGGCCTGCACCTGTCACCCCTGGGATTCTGGATACTGCCTAAGGCTCTTGCCACCACTATAGTGCCTTTTTTAGGCAAGGTTCAAATGACAAATTCACCACTGCAACAGGAACAGGCAAGCAAAAACAAAGGGTAATGCTACTCAATGCTAGAAGACCAAATCTCAAAATGCACTCACTCGAGGCACTCCTTAAAATGGAGAACATCGTTATCTGTGCAGTGACTGAGACCTGGTTCAAGGCTCCAGAGATCAACCCTGCACTACCAGGCTATAACTCATGCCACACTTTTTGGCCAAGTAACCTGGACCGGAACACCAAAGGTGGAGGTGTATCCATATTCATTAAGGATATCCATTCCTCCAGGCTAGTTACTAAGCATAATGCATGCAAGGTTATCCAAGTGCAACTAAATCTGGGCAAAACTGCAATCCAAATTGTAGCTTGCTACAGATCACCCACCATGCCCCAGGATTCCCACTCCTCTTTTCTTGATATATTGGAAAATATTAGGGTTCAACTAAACACCCTAATAATGGGCGATTTCAACTACCCCACCATTAACTGGGAAAACTACTCATGTACCAACTCCTTCG